>NW_024804989.1:0-4879 GCF_019175285.1 Sceloporus undulatus
AAAATGGAAAATCAAGGTTTGATATTTAAAATTTATACTTTTTTTAAAAAAATATCAAACCATGGATGCTTGAATCTGTGTATAAGAAATCTGTGTATAAGAAGGGCTGACTGTATAGTGCTGTTATCCCACTTTAACTACCATGGCTGCATCCTGCTGAATCCTGAAATTTTTGGCTTAGTCAGAGGTACCAGAGTTCTCTCTGGATGAAGATTCCAAAGGCCCTTCCTTCCACTACCAGTCCCAGGAGTCCATAGGAATGAACATTGGCAGTTAAAGTGAATAATAGTGCTATAACTGTGTAGTATGAAAGGGTGCTAATCGTGTTAAAGTATAGAGTGTATGAAAATGTTCAGGTGTAACATAAAGGAAATGGTTATTCAGTTTGCAGAAGCCTGGAATTGGTTGCAGCTGGGACTCAAACCAGCAGGTGATGTCCAAGGCCACACTTCTAATTCAGTTTTCTTTTCTTAGAAATCAAGTAAGAACTCTCATATCTGAGTTTCACTTATTACAAATTTTCCTGTTATAGCAATAGTAATTACATTTCTATACCACTTATCAGTGCACTTAAGCACTCCCTAAGCGGTTTACAATATGTAAGCTAATTGCCCCCAATAAGCTGGGTACTCATTTTAGCGACCTCAGAAGGATGCCAGGCTGAGTTGACCCAGAATCCCTGGCTAGTAGTCAACTCACAACCTTATGATTTGTGGGTGAGTGGCTGCAGTCCAGACATTTAACCAGTGTGCCATGAGGGCTCCTTTATATCCAAAGAAGGATACATAATTTTCCAGTATTGCCTTACTCACTCTTCCTTTGCTTCCCCCAAGTAACCTTACTTGGAAAGGACAAATGGTATTGTTAAGTCTAGGTTTTCCTGAATCATACAATCAACTAAATGAGTTAAAAATTAAATCTATGCCTTTGCAGGAAGCATGAGCTCAGTAACATTTACACTGCCTTAGCCTTAGGCCTTTCTCATCCTTGTTACTAATACATGGCATCTGGAACTTATATACCTAATTGTCCCTGGAGAAAATGAATGAATAAAGGTATTGACATTTACATCTGTCACTTGAAAGGTCAGAAGATTTACATATTTAAAAAGAATGAAAAGCTGGAAAGAAAGCAGGCAACCTTTAATATAGTTGCATAGCTTCATACCCCTCATACTCTCATATCCCTCATGTTATGCAAAGTCAGTGTGGCATAGTGGTTTGAGTTTTGGACTGGAACTCGGGAGACCAGGGTCTGAATTGTTGTCAGCCATGAAACCCACTGGGTGACTTTGGACAAGTCACACTTTCTCAGCCTAAAAGGAAGACAATGGCAACTGCACCCCCTCCCCCCAAAAAAACCTTCACAAGAAAACTTTAATATAGTTTTCCCCAGTATACTGGGATGTGCAGTGGAGGGAGGGCCCTTTGGAATCCTCTGCAAGGGAGCTAATCTAGTTTTTCTGACCAAACAACAAGTCTCAGGATTCCATAGGATGCAGCCATGGCCATTAAAGTGGAAACCCTAGTGCTATAATTGTGTAGTGTGAAGGCAACCCAGGTGGAAGCACCAGTTTTCTATTATTATTATTATTATTATTATTATTATTATTATTATTATTGGGCATAATCTCTCTTGTCTTGTATGTTCACTTCACAGCTCAATATACTGATTACTCTCAACTTCATTTCATGCAGCAAGTTCAAGGTAAACTGAAGGGGTACTACAATGGGGTTTAGAGTTAATAACCGTAACATATGCAGAATGATGTAGGGAGCTGGATGCTTAGCCTAGAGAAGAGAAGGTTAAGAGATGATATGATACCCTGTTTAAATATTTGAAATGATATCATATTGAGGATGGAGCAAGCTTGTTTTCTGCTCCTGCAGAGACTAGGACATGGATGCAATGAATGCAAACTACAGGAAATGATATTCTGTCTCAACATTAGAAAGAACTTCCTGACAGTAAGAACTGTTTCACAGTGGAACACACTGCCTTGGAGTCTCCTTCTTTGGGGGTTTTTCAATGGAGGCTGGTTAGCCATCTGTTGGAGGTACTTGGATTATGTATTCCTAAATGGCAGGGGTTGGACTGAATAGCCCTTGAGGTCTCTTCCAACTCTATGATTCTATGACTGGCTGACTGAGAATAAGCACATCAGTCTTTGCCTATTTCATCTTCTTTTGCAAGAATGAAAATATCAGCTGTTTCCCCACATATCCCCCTTCCCACTATCTAGAAACACAGTTTTGATTCTTCACATTTCAAAAGCTGTATATGATAAAAATTCTTGCAAAAGTTATCTGGACATAGAGAATATATGCACCTTACTAATTAGTTACAATTACAAATTCGGGGAAGAGTCCCAAGTGTTGTTATGGAATGCTGGAACTTTTTAATGAGCTTTTGCTAAAAATAAAATATTTTTATTTATTCTCATATCTTTGTGGTCTTTTCTATAACTCTCTCTTTAATTGCTTTACTGCTTTTAAAAGAGGAAATTTCAAGGGCCCATATAAGAGAAGAAAATGACTACAGTGTTTATAATAAAAAAGTCTCTTTTAAAAGCCAGTTTGTAAAAATGAGATGCTGAATCAGAGAATAGCATTTGTAGTACAATCAAAGCAACATGAAGAAACATTTTAATAGGCATACTTAGCATTCTCCCTCTCACCAGCAAAATACTCAGAAGTGCAACAATTGAAGCTTACCTCCACAGTATCAAGGGAAGGGTATCTGTATATGCTATATGACAGCAGTATTGATGGCAAAGTGTTTTAAGTACATTCAGTAATCTATGAATGACCTTTAAAGCATTAGAACAAATAATAGACTTGTGCGGAGTTATTATGTTCAAAATCACACTCATAAACATCACGGCATATTAAAGATAAATGTTAGATGGATTTTGATCCTCTTGCTATTGAGAGACCAGTAATTTTGAGAAACATTTTTTTTAATTTAAGTGCCACTCTCAAATATCCTTTTAAAACCATGTATTAAATTGAAATATATGTTCAAATGCAAATTCTCAGTTTGCAATTCCTCTGGGCTGATAAATCCTTTAATTAAGTACTAATATGCACACAAGCAATTCACCTCTTCATCCAAAAGTAACTTAGAAGAGATATTTTTAAAAATCAGGAATATTTAAGATCAGAGCAAAATTGTACTATTTACAAAGAAATGTACTTGTCTAGTAAATGCTGATTTTTTAAAGGAACAAAGTAATTTAGAATAGTATTGAAAGATGGTGTTAACAGAAATTGGTACCAAATGAAGCATAGTATGAAAGTGAATAATAATTTGGATTACTCTGTTGCACTGTGCAGCATCATGGAGGGAGGTGCATTTGCTTGCTTCCCAGGATGAATGGCCAGTACATCCTGGCATTGTACCATAGGACACATAATGGAAGAGGCAGAAAATGTATAAGCTCATGCTGCCCCCTCTCTGATTCTTTCTCTCCTATTTCTGGTGAGTAGAGGGAGCAGAGTCCTTTGGTGAGAGATCCAGTGTTTGGAGCATTGTGGTCTGACTGGTGTGGCTGGGCTTGATTGTAAAACCTCATTGTGGGGTGTGATCACCAATTGATTTATTGTTATTGTTATTTTAATATAACAGACCTCACGTTGCCAGGTGAAGGTTTTTTTCAGGACTTAGTCCTGGTACAGACCTCCACTTTGTGGTGGTCTGGGGCTGAAATTAGGGCTTGGAAGAGTGGAGTGTCCCCATGCTCTATGCTCTCCCGGTGCCCTTTGGGCACGTGCACATCCACATGTTGTGTGTGCTGATGATGTGCCTTGTGTGCCATGTGCGCACAAGAGACATCACTGTGCTACTCCAGGATGCTAATGGCGCCTTGGCAATGGCACAGAAAAGAGCTGCATTTACCAGTTCCTTTTTGGGGCGGATCATTGCCGAGCCTGTGAAGTTGCTATGGTAACGATCCAGAGGAGAACTTCTCATCTGTACAGCCCCTTAGTTTTAGCTGCCTTAACTGACTTACGTTCATTTTGTTGATGGGCGTGGGAATTTGGCGGCATTGTCACTGTTCTGGGGGTGGTGTTTCAGCAGCCCCCATCAGGCCTCTGTGAGAGTTGGGAGGCCAAATTGTTGGCTTGCACAGGGTGTGTGCTGGGGTGGATTCTGGAGAGCTGTTTGGCAGATCCATATTTATAGGCCTCTTAACTACATGTGGTCCTGTTGCATTAGGCCTCTAGTTGTGTGGCCTCATTCCAGGAAAAATGAAAGCAGCATAGTATACCTCTATGTGATGAGATCTCATCCATTCACAACCATGGATTCAGGTTATGACCCCTGCAAGGCTACTCCCAAGGAAAAGTCACATAGTGTACAACAGTTTTGAACAATAAAGGCAGCATGGTGGTTCACTGTCAGGATGCTTAAGGACAGCAGCAATGTCTTCTGTGTTAGGAATTTGGAGTCCAGGGTGCTTGTGCATGCCACTCCTGCAAATACAGGCATGAATGTTCCATTTCCACCTCACTCCAGCCAGAGATGTCCAAAAGGCAGAAGTCCCACACCTGGTAAGAGAGATCAACTGGGAGGTAGGAGAGAGTCTATTAATACAAAGGAACTGGCTGAAGGGAGGGGAGTTGGACCCTACTCTTTACCCCTGGCCATAACTTGAAGGTTTACACATTAGATATGGTACTAAAGAAAGCCCCAGGTGAATATAGGCTCTTCACCATTTTTCATACACCAAAGACAAGTTAGTGAATGATATCATGCTTTCAAATTTGTCTACTGTTCTGTACACTTCCTTTGACACAAAAGTTAGGGAAGTGAGAAGACATGGGATGTGATTTAGTTCTTTCTAAGCCTGTGGAAGAAATTACTGAAGTGACTAAAT
>NW_024804990.1:0-4879 GCF_019175285.1 Sceloporus undulatus
CCCTAGTGGTCAAAACCCGGGATTGTCCCGCCTGCAGCCGGCTTATGGCAACCCTACACATGGCTCCAGTTTTTCAACATTCTTCTTGAATAGTGGGGCCCAAAACTGAACACAGGATTATTCCTGGATGGGGCAAGTTTGTTTTCTGCTTTATGGGCAAGAATCATAGAACCATAGAGTTGGAAGAGGGCCCTGATCCAGTCCAACCCCCTTCTTGTGCCAAGCAGGAACTCTCAGTCAAAGCATCCCCATTGACAGGTGGCCATCCAGCCTCTGCTTAAAGACAGCCTCCAAGGAAGGAGACTCCGCCACTCTCTGAATGAACATTAGGAGGAACTTCTTGACAGCAAGAGCTCTCTCAGTGGAATGTAATGGAGTCTCCTTCTTTGGAGGTCTTTAAGCAGAGGCTGGAGATCCTTCTCTGCTTTGGTTGTGAGTTCCTGCAGGGCAAGTTGGGGTTGGACTGGATCAGGGCCCTTCTTGGGGTCTTTTCCAACTCTATGGTTCTATAAACTTCAAGAGAGTAAGGGTTGTTTGACAGTATACCACACTCCTTCGGCTGGGATTTTGGTGGATTTTCCCTCCTTTATAGGGTTGCCATAAGGCAGGACCTCCAAACCGGGACAAATGTAGGACATGTTTTTTTATGGAGGACACACACAAAAAATGATGATTTTTTTAAAAATGTTAATATAAACACGTTTCTTACGTATGATCAAAATGGAGGACATTTTGGCATTATTCCTAGACAGATGGCAGAAATGTTCTTCCCTTTCTGGCCAAACACCCCCCACACACACAAATTCCAAAACATACACAACAGCACATTTTGGCATTGAACACGGCTTTGGGATGGGTGATGTCTCGTTCTGCCGGTGGTTCTGAACTGGTACCAACTGGAACAGATGCAGTCTTCTCAGCTACTCAATATCAAAGTAACTGCACTCAAATGAGGGTTTATTGACTTTGTTGCTATTTACACAATGCACAGCAAGCTACTATACATCTATACTCTTTCAGAGTCCATGCTAGAAGCTTGAATGTGACATCAGTCTTTGTTCTCTCAAAAGATCAACCTTCCCACCAAGTGGACATACCTCTTTCCCATGAAGTCACCATACTACACAAGACCATAACAATAATGCATTTTGTGTATATTATGTCTCAGCAAATGTCCTTGAAGACTTGTTCTTCCAGGCCTAGGCTTTCCGGCCTGCAACAGGAACCATTTTAAACCTTAGTTAACCATTGACACATCTGAACATTTTCAATACAATTTAGAAATATATTTTAACAGGCTTTACTTAACATGGCCTCTTGCATATTTCAGAGGCTTATTCCATAGCACCCACTCCATACCCAAGCCCCTTTACCTTATCTTCTGGGGCCTCCGCCAATGCCTCCCCGCTGGTTGAGGCTTCGGCGGAGGCGCTGAGCGCAGCACCACCGCCAAGGCCCCCCAGTGCTGGTGGAGGCCTCCCTGGCACTGGTCTCCTTGGCGCTGGCCTTGCCAAGGCCGGAGGAGCCCACGGCCAGAGCCCCGACCACGGAGAGCCCTCCCAGGCCTTGCTGAGACCAGAGGAGCAGCTGCATTGGTGGCAGTGGCTGCCGCAAGAGCGGCTGCAAGAACGGTCAAAGGCACCACTGGAGCAGCGCCCTAACAAAGCCCAGGGGTGGGGACAAACCCGGGACAAAGGCCCAACCAGGGTGGGACCATGCAGACCGGTCCAAGCCCGGGAAAGTCCCACCCCCCGGAGGGATATGGCAACTCTATCCTTGGAGTCCGTCTTTAAACAGAGGCTGGATGGCCATCTGTCCTTGGGGATGCTTTGATTGAGTTCCTGCATGGCAAATGGCCATCTCTCTCAGGGGGTGCTTTGAGGATGATGCTGATGCTGATGTGAAAAGGGCATTTTCCCCACACTTGGGGCCTTCCTCTCCATCGTGGTCTTATGCCTTCTCTTCCCTTGGCACTTTCCTTCCTTCCTTCCTGTGGCAAGTCACAGTGGCCCCCAGTCACTCCTTAATATTGTGGCAACTCTTGGGATTTTATCTCTACCCTTGCCACCAATTTACGTGACGCACACACTAACTGCCACCAATGTATTTGTGTGAAGGAGCCACACTGTTCTTTAGTATGATGTCCCACACACTAAGGTTTTGAAGATAAGTAGCGTGTTTTATTCTCACAACACGAGCCAAGTGGATTTCCAAAAAGTAAAGGTTTATTTGAATAACAGAAGTATATTAAGTATCTTTGATGTACAGTTGTTATTGTATCTTTACTTGGCAATTTAGTTACAGGTATCTCCCTACTCTCTCACTCTCTCTCAGTAGTAAACCAGTCAGCCACTCAGGCTATGAAATCCCTCAGGATCCTAATAACCCCCAAACTCCCTTCCTGGAGTTGGGTTACCTCCGAGTCTCTTGATTCCAGACTCTCCCCAAAGATTGTGGATCTCTCTGGACTTAATAAAACCTTCTCTCTTAAGGTTTCCTGCAACCCTCCAAGTGTCAGCCTCCGAACCAGCTAACTCTTCGTTCCAACTGTCAGTTGGGAATTTCAAGAGCTCCCTGCTCACATGCTGCCGGATGGACTTTAGCTGCCTTCTGCTTGGTCAGCCGGGAGTTCTATGCACCACACTTCCTTATTGCCTTCTCCTCCTTTAAGCTCCCTCCATCCCTTCAAGGGGCTCCCAGGCAGAGACTGGGGGCTCTGTGTGTGTTTCTCTGTGGGGAGAACCACCATTTTGTGTGTCTCTGTGTGTTTTCTTTTGGGAAAGGGGAGGACCAGGTGTGCCTTAATCCTTGCCCTTTCTGTTTGTTCCCAGAACCAGGACCCTCTCTGTTGGGCCTCCTCTTCAGGGTTGTTGTGAGGGAAAAGGTCTCTCTCTGTGTATGTATGGATCCTATGGGCCTTGAAGGTTGCCATTGGGCGCTCTCTCTCTCTCTTTCCACCAGAAGGTGCCTTGGGGATCCCCCCCCTTTTCCCCCCCTTGACTTCCCAGGACTCCAGCCCCCCTCCCCTAAACCCAGCCTTCCAAAGAGGGTTCCTTAAAGCCAAAGAGAGGGGGGTCCTAGTCAGTTCTAATATCCCCCCCCCCAAAATGAGTCCTTTGGGGTCTCCTTCCTTTGCCCCTCTTTTTCCAGGAGAGAAAGAGGGGGCTCTGGAAGAGGAATTTGGAGAGGAGGAGAGGGGCATTTCTGCTGTCTCTGGATTAAAGCCCTTGGCCCTATTTGGGAAGGAGTGTGCATGCTCTGAGAGGCAGAAATCTTCCTTCCTGGCAGGAACTGATGGCAGCAGTGGCTTCAGGGGCTGAGACTGAGCATGCAGAGTGTTCCCAAAGCCTATCCTCTATCTTCTCCTTTTTCTTCTGGTGTTTGGCCTTTGAGGGGATCCATGAGGAGAGAAGAAGAAGGAAAAGACTTGCTGGGGCACCAAGGCACTGGGACTCCTCTCTTTCCTTCCTTCCTTCCTTGGTTTGAGGAGACTTTGAAAAGGAGGCCAAGGTAAAGAGCTGGACTCAGGAGGGAAGCCTCTGCATTGAAAATAGAGAGGACTCTGTATGTATATATTATGCGTGTGTTTGTGTGTGTGTGTGTGTGTATACAGTGGACCCTTGTTATTCGCTGGGGTTTGGTTTCAAAATCCCCCATGGAAAACAAAATCCGTGGATGCTCAAGTCCCATTAAATATAATGACATAGCAAAATGGTGTCCCTTATAAAAAATGGGAAATCAAGGTTTGATATTTATTATTATTTATTTACGTTATTTATACCCCGCTCTTCATCCCTAATGGCTCTCAGAGTGGTTTACAATTATTATTTTTAATAAGAAGGTCCCCTGTCCTCAGGCTTACAATCTAAAAGACACGACACAAAAGGAGAAGTGAATGGTGGTGTGGAAGGTGATGAAGTCCAGTGGTTCTCTCCCTCTGAGGCCTGGACCAAGGCAGATGGACTAGAGGGAGGGCTCTTCTTATTCAGGCTAGCCCTAGTGGAGCTGAGCCAGCCTATTCACTCCCTCAAAGGCCGAAGGATGACAGTTATGGAGGGAGGAGCCTCTTTCTTCAGGCTAGCCCTGGTGGAGCTGGGCCAGCCTATTCACTCCCTCAAAGGCCGAACCCAAGGGGTGCTCAACAATGGCTCCTTTTCATCCAGAAGTTTATTGTCAAAAGCTAAAAGCTGTCACAGTATAAAATAGATCCAATCAGTAAATACAAAAACAGTATTAAAAGATCAAGGCACAAAAACCATAAATAGAACAACATTGTAAAATTAATAAGAGAGGCCCATCAATGAAAAACAATAATACAGTGAGCCTGTGTTATATGTGGCTTTGAGCTTATGTGCAAAGCTGTGTGGGAATGCGTGGGGCTCAAGGGGGTGTCGCGTGGCGCCTCACTGCCACATGCATGAGCCTCATTCACTTGAATGGGGCTTGAGCATAGGTGGGATTTGGCTTTTGTGGGGGGTTCTGGAACGGATCCTCTGCATAAGCCAAGGTTGCACTGTACACCATTCATGATAAAATAGTAGAAACATAAAACTAGAATGGTTCAAGCCGTCATTCCGATCGAGAAAACTGACTGATTCTGATCTTGCCAGCAGATAAACCAAATTTTGCTACCATAGGAGTAAGAAATAAATGGTTGCCGGCCAGAAGAACACAAATCTTCTGAAAGCAAGATCTGTTGGAAAAGGAATGTAAAATACATTCAAGAAACCTTTGTCTAGGAGATAAATACAGAGGACAATGTATAATAATAATAGTAATAATAATAGATTTATTTCTAGCCCGCCCAATCACCAAGAATCCGGGTGGGTTACAACAATAAAATACAACAAATTACAATAGAGTTAAAAAATCAAACCCC
>NW_024804991.1:0-4879 GCF_019175285.1 Sceloporus undulatus
ACAGAATTGGGAAATGAGTTAAGAGTCAAAATCTAATTGGACTTCCACTGCAAGAAGCTTGGAAGGAATAGGTTGCCCGCATCCAGCCACTTGGCTTCCATGGTACCTTGTCTTTGAGATGAAGGTTGACTTCCTCACTACCTGGGCTTATATTCAGTGCTAGGCCTGTTGCCCAGGTGTTGCCCACACCTCAGAAGGATTTCCATGGGAGCCATGCTAGTCTAATGTTGAAAGAACAGCCCAAGATCCCAGTTAATCTAAAAGATACACATTTTATTTGACCGCCACTTTTGTGGATTGAAGCCCACTTCATCAGTGGGATGTTCAAAGCTCAAATCGCTTTGCAGAAACATTGGCCTTTGGGTTGCCAGAGCACATTGTCATCTGCATTAAAATAATTGCAAGTGGAATTGATTGGGGTGATACTTGGGTGCAAGGCATGGCATCTGCTCCTTTGTGTCCCATTTTGGACACTCTTGACAAACAAGAGCCAATGTCTTATTCCTTCACCCATTCACCACCATCTTTGCAGTCACAGGTGAGATTTGATCCCTTATCTGCTATGCTTTCCAGAAAGGAGGCTTTGCGTGCCTTTCAGGGGCAGAGGATTTTGGGACCCAGTGATCCCATAATATTCACCCAAGCAAACTGGAAAGGAGAGAGGAGGGGGTTGGTGTTCATAGGTACAAGAGTCATGTCTCCTTGCTAACCATGGTGTTTTCTCCCCTTTCTCTCTTGGTCTCTGAAGCCAGCACAAGCCCGACGTCGGGACTGGGCACTGCCGCCATCGTGGGCATCCTCATTGTCATCTTTGTCCTTCTGCTGGTGGCTGTGGATGTCACCTGCTACTTCTTGAACAAGTGCGGCCTCTTGATGTGCATTGCCATCAACCTGTGTGGGAAATCCGGTCCTGGTGTGAAGGGAAAAGACATGGAAGAGGGCAAGGCAGCCTTCTCGTGAGTAACAGGAAACATGCATTTCTTTGTAAGGAGAAAATACACCCCCTGAAAGCCTATACTCTACATCCATAGGGCAAAACAATGTCTGTCTCTCTGAGCTGTGGACCTTCCTCAAGGAGTTGTGAGCAGAGGAAGTCCTATTAGTGATCCCCCCTTGTCCCAAATCGTATACTCTAGCTGACAGTGGCTATTCCAAATTCTTTCGGTGCCATGCTACCTGAGATCTGTGAAGTCGAAGGCTTTCACAACTAGCATCCATAATTTTTTGTGAGTATTTTGGATTATGTGGCCATGCTATAAAAGAGTTTATTCCTGATGTTTTGGCAGCATCTGTGGCTGGCATCTTCAGAGAATGCTGATATGGATGAGAGTGGGGTACATAGTCACACAGTATATACATATACCCCACTCACTTCCATGCCAGCATTCTCTGAAGATGCCAGCCATAGATGCTGGCAGAACATCAGGAATAAACTCTTCTAGAACACGGATGGCCTCATAGCCCAAAAAACTCAGGAGAAACTGTCTGAGATCATTTAAACTGGAGATGCTGGCACTGAACCTGAAACATTGACCATGCCTGGTGCTCTCTTTCTAAAACAGTGAGCTTTGAAACATCAAATTTCATCTACTGGAAATATTGTTATTCTTCCAGCCAAAAAGAGCACAGAAAGGAGGGCAAGATTTTGAGATCTCCAGATCTCTTCATTGGGTGAGGTGTTGCAGAAGGAAGGGTCAGAAAAAGGGGGAGGAGAACAAAACTAGACATAGCCTTAAAACCCTTAAACTCCCTATGTTGTCTTGAATTGTGATAGATGAGGATGAGTCAGTAGCTTCCAACATGCCTCTGCCAGGAGGTGTACTGTGGTCAGAGGACAATTGGGGTTCCCAACCTTTTTTACTCACTGAGCCCTTATTTCTATGGTGGAGCCCTGAAGAGGCCTGCCCTATGTCTTACAAGTTAATGGTGTTTGGGAGTATATATAAGAATATATTCTTATTCTTTAATTTCATTCAATTTTTATTTCTTTCATTTTCCTGGAGCACCTAAGAGCTCCTTGGCGCACAGGTTGGGAAACCCTGGCATAGATCATCCTTACTTTAGTATTCAGTGATAGAGCTTTACTCTAGTAACTTGGGAGATAGGATGAGAAAGCTGCCTTCATGCCTGAATCATATGCAAAGGGATCTTATAGCACCTGAAAAAGAAGTGGTAGCATGAGGTTTCATAGACTTGATCTCCACATCTGAGGAAGTAGACCTGGTGTATGAAAGCTTATGCTACGATTCCTTTACAAAATTACTCTCAAAAATGCTATAAAATCATTCTGTATACTGATAGTCCAGACTAACATGTCTGTGTCCCTGAATTTCAACCTTAACTATTTCTCCCTATCCTATCCTCTTACAGGAAAGATGAATCAAAAGAGCCCATTGTGGAGGTGCGAACAGAGGAAGAGCGGACCCCGAACCATGATGGAGGCAAACACACGGAACCCAATGAAACCACACCGCTAACAGAGCCAGAGTAAGTTGAGTTTGGGCAAAGTAGGTGGTTACTTGGGTGTTGTCCTGGATCCCCCCAAAAAGGAAGCCAAAATTGCTGTTCGGTCTCCATCTACAGAAGTAGGGTGTTTCTCTGCAGTCCCTCTTGAATGTTTCCAAGTGAGATAGTTTTGGAGCCAGATGTGCTTGTGTATGTGTGTCTGTGTGAGAGAGGGATTGAGAGAAAGACCCATCCATATGAAGTGAGGGCTAAGGTGAAGGAAGCCCTCAGGAATGGTAAGGAGGAAATCAGCCTTGATAAATCTGAAAGCAGCAGAAGACTCAGGAATGCTCCACAAAAGACTTGTAGGTATGTAAAGATGGGCACATTTACTGTGGTTTAAGTTTATATGGACTCATTTTTTTCCCGATAACAAAGAATTAGCTTAAAGTGGCAGCTATGTGTGATTCAGGGCTAAGAGTGGGCAAGATATAAATGGTACGCAATCCCATTTAAATGATATTGAAATGCAAAAAGTGTTCCCACTGACCATCCCCATTGAAGAGTTGAAAAAAAGAGTTTTTGCCAATAGACTTGCATCCTTTGAAAAGCAGTGTGTTGAGGAGGCACAGGGGGTTCCTCTCTATTCAGGTAGTGATCTCAAGACCCCCTCCTTGTCCCCAGAGGTCCTTCACATGGGCTAACCTCCTGCCAAGTAGGCTTGGCACTCTTCTTGTCTTCATGTCCTCTCTTCTTCTCTTTCTTCGTGCGTAAAATAACCGCATGCCGTTCCTGCAGTTGCACTGACTCACCCGGCTGCCTGCGGCTTTCATAGCCTTCATTGTCTCTTTCTCTCTTTCCCTTCCTTTCTACCTTTTTTCCTTCCTTCCCAACCCCTCCCCTCTTTTCTCTTTTACTTCCCATCCTCCTCACAGGCACCCAGCCGATGCCACAGCAGCCACCGAAGACATGATGCCCTCCGTCACCACTGTCACCACAAACTCTGACACGATCACTGAGACCTTTGCCACTGCTCAGAATAGCCCCACCAGTGAGACCACCACCCTCACCTCCAGCATCACCCTGCCAGCTACGCCCATGCCAGACTCCAATTCCGTGGCCCCCGGCCAGGGCACACCCTCAAAAGCGGCTGTGGCATCCTCTTCGCCCCCATCCTCATCCACCCCTGCCCCCAAAGTGGCTCCCCTGGTTGACCTCAGTGACACCCCTACTTCTACTCCCTCCTCCGGCAACTTGTCATCCGGCGTCCTTTCCAACCAAGGGGGGGGTTCTGAGTCCCAGCTCCTCTGCCAAAACCTCAGAGGCCCCCAAGGGCTCCGTTGCAGCCAGCAAATCCCCCGCCCCGCCTCCCCCACATCCAGCTAGCTCTCCGGCTTCCTCGGAGCCCAAGCAAGAGGCTTTGGCCTCCAAAAGTCCCGAAAAGGATGCCACACAGACCAACGCAGTGAAGAGTCCGACAGAGGCGGCTAAGAACGGTGCCAACCAGAAGGGGGAATCTGCCACTGTGAACCCCACTCATAACGAGGACTTTAAAATGGACGAAGGGAGCTTCAAGACGCCAGACATTGACCTTGCCAAGGATGTTTTTGCTGCGTTGGGCACAGCGGCCCCTGCCACGGCTCCCGGAGGCCAGGCTACATCTTCTGCTCCGGAGACGTCCACATCGCCAGCACCTGCAAAGACAGAGTATGCCTCCCCCCTTTAAACTCCTCTTGTTGACGTGCCATGTCTCTTTGTTGTGCCATGCTGTGTTTGTGTGCCGCTTCTGTGTGTTCGCTTCAAATTAACCTGCCTGTGCTTTTTTGCAAGCTAACCTGACTATTTTAACAATGCAACAGAAGGTTTGGAATCCAGGTGTCACGACTCCCTTTTGCCTGGTGACTTGGGACAGAAATCTTCCCAATCTTGTCGCCATCATCTCCCTAGCCTGCCCTGCTCTTACTCTTTTCCCTATTTTTCCAAGAAGCTGCTCCTTATAAGTTCATGTTTAGGGAGCTCATTTGGGAGAGATACTAGATAGCTTTACTTTAGCTCAGGGTTGGCTGGTTTGAACCAAGTTGGTTTAAAGCTTGGGTGCCATAACAAACTACCATTCCCAGGATTCCATAACACTGACCCTTGGCAGTTAAAGTGGTGTCAAACTGGGTCATTTCTGCAGTGCGGATGTAGCCGACATCTCAAAAGAGCTGGCTGGTTGGAATTGGAAAGGGAATTCTGCAAAGGAGCTTAAATCTGGGATGTGTTTTTTAAAAAGTACCACATTGTCCTTTAGAGCAATATTTCCCAAACTATCTGATGTGGGACTGGCATTGCCTCCCCTTCCCAATGTGCCACGTGCCAGTACCATATTTGTGCCCACTAGCTACCATTGTTTCTTTCTTTCTTGCCTGGGGACTCACCAGAGACCTCCAGC
>NW_024804992.1:0-970 GCF_019175285.1 Sceloporus undulatus
TTAAACCGGTAGAGAGCAGAGCCGGAGAACCCAAGGTCAGAAAGTAATTTCCCAGCAGAGAAGGGGGCCGGTCATCCTGACGTTGGGTAGCTCCGCCTGCATAGGCTCCAGTAGGCAGGACAAAAAGAATCTAAAAAACAAAGGCCAGGGGCCTGACCCCACCATCGTGGGCGGAGCGACCCCTAGCATTCCTCAGTCTGCTTCCTGCCTTACTCCAGCTAGGACGCTTTCTACAACTTCTCTTCGATTCTCCGGATTAGCTCCCCCAGACTTGCCTGGCTTGATTTCTTCTTCCTTCCTTCTTCCCCTCCTCTACTCGCTCTAAAAAAAAAAAAAAAAAACCTCTTTTTTCCTCTCCTTGCCTTTCTCCCTTTTACCTTCCCCCCCTCCTCCATGGCGAGCGGGGAAGAGGCCAGAGCACAGGGCGAGCTAGCCCCCACCCGGTCCGGGCCTGCCCCGGCTTTGCCGGATGCCTGCCCAGTGACCATGGCCACAGAAGCCGGCCAGGGGGTGGAGGCGCGGCCGCACCGGGCGGAGGCGGCTGCCTCACAGCCCGCTGCTAGAGCCGGGGCTCCCCATCCGACCCGGTTAGGGTTGGCTCAGGGTGAGCCTGCACCGCCGCCGGACGAGAGCGCGCAGGGGGAAGAGGTAAGCCACCCCGCTCCGCGGGGGCTTCGCTGGCCCTGCTTCCCCCCCGGACCCCTCTGCCAGGGGCTCCCAGGACCCCCTGCCAGACGAGGGAGACCCCAGGGGAGCGCCAGGGTGGGGGAACGGACCCTTCATGCCCCCGTTTTGCCCCCCCTTCTTTGGCTGGCCGGGGCCCTTCTTTCAAGCCCCCTCCACCCCCCCCAGGGCCGCCGTCCAATCCAGGTGATCGCGAGGGTTTTTACGGGCCCCAATGGGGGTTCCCCTGGCCGGCGGCCCCCAGTCTCGGGTGGTTCCCCACCGGGGGGACGGGTTCTCCTCCCCC
>NW_024804992.1:1070-4878 GCF_019175285.1 Sceloporus undulatus
CCCCCAAACCGCAGCGCCAGACCACGCGGTCAGGCGGTTGCCGCTGGGGACCACCATCCCAGCCACGTGGACCGCGATGGCGGCGGCCATCTTGGCCATGTGGACCTCTATGGGGGCGGCCATCTTGCCGCGGAGGTCAGAGGGGGCGGCGGCCACGCCCCGCGTGACCCGGAAAGGGGGTCACGGGGCCGCGCAGCGGCGGTCAGCGGGGGACAGGACGCCACGGGCGACCGGAATGGCGGCGGCCCCAAGCGGCGCCGGTCCCCCCATTCTGGAGACAGGGGCTCAGTCAGTCGCTCCTGCTCCAACAACTCTCACTCTAAGGGCCCACCGCTTGAGTCAGACATTCAGAGGGAAGGTGACGACGCTGCCCCTAGGGACCGCTCGGGCCCCAGATCCCTGGATCACCCTTCCTCCTCCAGATCGAGGCATGGTGATTATTCCGATTCAGGCTCCGAATCGGATCACTCCCATCAACCACCAGCCAAAAGAACTAGTTATGCAAGGGAGTCGTCCAATAGAAGGAGGTCCCCTTCACAATCCTCGGAGGACGGAGGGGCCCCCCATAGCCCTAGAGTCCGAGGTTTCTGAATTTGAGGAAGGTGAACTCTCTCAAGAGGAGGGAGAGGAGCCCAGAGACACCCCCATGTCCTCTCGTCTCCTCAGGCCAGAAGACTACCCACTCCTTATTAAGAAAACCATAAAAACTCTTGGCATCACTATGCCATCCAGTGAGACTCCAAACATTGACTCAGACCTTCCTAGGGTGGGCGAAGAGCTCTTCCCAGTCTCAGCCCCTTCAGTCCAAGAGCTTGCTTGTCCCTACAACATTATGCAAATCATTAGGGACGAATGGAGCAGACCAGCAGCGTCCAGGCCCAATCATAGCGCCATTCGTAAACATTACATCCTTCAACGGGGTGTGATGGATAGCCTCAAGGTCCCCCTGGTGGACGCTCCGGTGTCGGCTTTGGTTTCTTCGGCTGTGTTCACTAGAGATGGCGAGGACACCCTCAGAAATCCAGAGGATAGGAGGGCAGAGGGAGCACTCAAAAAGACCCACGAGGCTATCTCAACTGCCATTAGGGCGGCGACCACTGTTTCCTTGGTAATGCGAGCCTCCCTCCAGTGGTCCAAGGAGCTTCTGGAGCTCCTCCCTCACACAGACACCAGGGTCCGACAAACCATTAATAAGATCTCTAAGGCCTTGGCCTTGGGGGCCGACGGCACGTTGGACACCATCCAACAATGTGCCAGGGCACAGGCGGCAGCCGTGGCGGTCAGACGTCAGTTCTGGCTCAAGAACTGGCAGGTAGACTCCAGGTCTAAGCAAAATTTGGCCTTCACCCCCTTTCTCGGTTCCAAGCTGTTTGGAGAGTCCTTAGACCCTGTGTTAGTTGAGGGAAAGGATAAAAAGAAAGCTTTGCCCTCAACAAAAAAGAAAGAAGATAAAAGACAATTCAGAAAATCTTCCTCCTTTCGCTCCTCGCGCTCCTTCTTTCCTTCCAACTCCTTTCAAGCCAGGGAGTCTAGGCATAACAAGCCTCGCTGGGGGGACTCTAAGTCCAACAAACAAGGCCGATCCTCCTTCCCCTCCAAGGGTGGAGGAGGTTCCAAACACCAAACAAATCAACAATCATGACGGGGCCCCTCCAGTAGGGGGTCGCCTTCAGGGATTCGCTACGATTTGGGAGGGCTCCACTACAGACAGATGGGTTCTCGACACCGTCCGCGAGGGATACAGACTAGAGTTTCTCCATACACCTCGAGACCTCTTCGTCCCTTCTCCCAAATCAAGCGATCCCGAAAAACACCGCCTCCTACTGGAAGCCATCGACCGCCTGGTCTCCGTCAACGCCATCGAGGGAGTCCCAATAGACCAGAGAGGCAGGGGTTGTTATTCCACCTTCTTTCTGGTACCCAAAAAGAACGGGACCTGGAGGGCCATCTTGAACTTAAGACCACTCAACCAGTTCATACGCAAGAAAAAATTCAGGATGGAAACCCTCAAGACTATTCTGGACAGCCTTCAGCCCAACGACTTTCTGTCCTCCATAGACCTCCACGATGCTTATCTCCATATTTTGATCCACCCCTCCTCTCGTCGTTTTCTCCGGTTCAAATATGGCAGGCGCCATTTCCAGTTCAGGTCACTCCCCTTTGGCCTCTCGTCCGCTCCCAGGGTTTTCACCAAAATCATGGTGGCTCTGGTCGCCCATTGGAGGACCCAGCTCATCCACGTTCACCCATACCTGGACGACCTCCTAATCAGGGCCCCCTCGATCCAACAGGCCGTACGGGACACTGCCAGAGTCCTCAAATCATTGGAGGACCACGGTTTTTTTGGTCAACCTGGACAAGAGCTCCATTCATCCCAGTCAACAGATCCTCCACCTGGGATCCCTGATAGACACTCGCTCGGGGACGGTCTGCCTGACTCCGGAGCGGACCTCGACCATCCGAAAGACAGCCCTGAGGGCGCTCAGATCACCTCGAGCCAGCCTACAGCTACTGTCTCGCCTACTGGGACTGATGATAGCAGCTATCGAATGCCTACCCTGGGCGAGGTTCCACGCCAGGCCTCTCCAATGGCTTCTTCTCCCACACCAGCAGGCCATCGCCCTGAAGAGTCATCGCAAGATACAGATACTCGACCAGGTCCGACAGTCTCTCAGATGGTGGACTTCCCAGGCAGTATCCAGGGGCCGCCCCATCTGGGAGACAGAGAGGATCCAGATCACCACAGATGCCAGCCTCCGGGGCTGGGGAGCCCACTGCGGGTCCCAACTGGCCCAGGGACGATGGTCGCCGGAAGAACAGTCCCACAGCATCAATTGGCTGGAACTTCGAGCGATACGGCTAGCCCTCCAATCCTTCATAGCGATAGTACAACACAAGCCAGTCCTCATTCGAACCGACAACATCACCGCCAAGGCACATGTCAACCGCCAAGGCGGAACAAGGTCACGAGTCCTGATGAAAGAGGCCCAGCTGCTGCTGACATGGTCAGAGACCAACCTGTTATCTCTACGCGCAGAACATCTACAGGGTCAACTAAACTCCAAGGCCGACTGGCTAAGCCGAACAGACATCGATCAGGGAGAATGGAGCCTGCACCCAGAGGTGTTCCAGACCATAGTAGAGATTTTCGGTCCACCAATAATGGACCTGTTCGCCTCACCCATCAATGCCAAGACTCCCAGATTCATCTCGAGGTTCAAGACTCAGGGGGCAGAAGACTTCGATGCACTGACGTGCCGCTGGCCGGAGGGGCTCCTGTATGCCTTCCCTCCAGTAGCACTCTTGACAAAACTTCTGTCCAAAGTCCGAAGGACCGGAGCAATGGTCATCCTGATAGCTCCAGCTTGGCCCAGGCGTCCGTGGTTTTCAGAGCTCCTCAACCTGTCAACCCAAAATTTTCCTCTCACAACCAGACCGGATCTGTTGTCGCAGGGCCAAGTCTACCATCCAGACCCGACCTGGCTTCAGCTTCACGCCTGGAAATTGAGAGGAACATGCTAACCAAATACGGCTATTCCTCTGAGGTGATAGAGTCGATCCTGGCATCTAGGCGCCAATCGACCACCAAGATTTACGAATACACCTTCACAGCGTTCAGGAGATGGTGTAAGCTCAAAAACAAGGACTTCATTCGGGTCACGGTCTCCACACTCCTACAGTTCCTCCAGGATGGCATCACCCAAGGCCTCAGGCCTAACACAGTAAAAAGACAGGTGGCCGCGATTACCTCCATACTGCCGCACGACCAAGCGGCTAAGATCTCCCGTCACCCTCATGTCAGAAGGCT
>NW_024804993.1:0-4877 GCF_019175285.1 Sceloporus undulatus
TGCAAATCTGGGCATTGGCAACAGTGTTTTGAGGTGCATTGGGTGCTTCTGATGTACACTGAGCACACATAATGCACATTAGGCACTTCTGAAGTGCATTAGACACTTTCCATACAGTTTAGGCACTTGTGGTGAACATTTGACATTTGTGGTGATCACTGGGCACATCTGGTGTTCACTAGATACTTCTTATGCCCAGTGGGCACTGCTGTTACACTTCACCACTTCCTAACTTGTGTCTAGATGAACATTGGGAGTGTCCCGTTGCACATCAGGACCATGGAGTCACTCAACTGGCCATCATCATGCAGAAAATGCCTCTATGCTGTTATGCTTGCCCTTTGATGAATTTGTACATTATGATTCTACTCAGTTCTACATCCTATATATGTACGTCCACTTACAAAGATATAAGTTCCATGCTGAATTCCAGCTAAAGAGCATTAGCAATGAGTAACAGCATGTGTTACCCATGAGTAATGAGGGGGGGGGGGGGACAATATAAATGCACCAAAACAATTTAAATAATTCTAGCATGTTAGATTTATGTCACACTAAAATAAAATAAAAATAAACCAGTCTGGTATCCCATTTTCAATTCCTGGGAAAGGACATTTATTGTTTGTTACCTAACAAGATAGTCCACTGCTTGGGGCTCGATTCCAGATATCAGAAACCTAAGCTCTGCATGCTCACAGTATGCACATAATTGTCCCAGGCTGCACTCTGTGTATGAAACTGTGCCAATCTCAGAACCCCCAGTCTGAGCCACTCCAGATTTCTTTGGTGTACTCATTGGACAGGTATTTATCACGCCTCTGCAAACCACACAGACTCTGCTATCCCATTTCCATATTTCCATTTTGATTAGTTCTGAATGATGTGCCTGTGTGGGTTTAATTTTGTGTATGATCACACCCTGCATTTCCCCCCAAATACAACTCTCTTAATTCACCAAAAACTGGAGTTATCCTCAGTTATTACTGGTATATACAGATGGAAATAGTTCTAAAGGTTACTCAGCTTCTTGCAAAAGTTAATTTCCCCAACAATAAAGTAGCACTACCATATTTTCTGGAGACCTCCCAGTTCCCGACAGACACATTTCTTTCAGTAACACTGGGGTGGTTCCTCCTCCAGTTTGTGCCATTGAACTGTACAGAGGCCATCTTACTGAAGAGAAAAGAAAGCAGTTCATTGTCTGATAACCTGATTTAAAATTGCAAGCTACCAATTAGTGACAAATGTGGAAGACAGCTTCCAGAAGCAAATGTTCTAAATAACAGGCTTCTGTGTCTTTTAATTGTATGTTGTCTCAGGCACTTCTGAAAGTGGACTAGTGATGCATATATAAAGTTAGTCATTGAAGTGGGGATATTAGCTGCAGGGCAGGGGAAGGAAATTTAAAGGAAGATTTTGTTATGGTTGCCACTAAGAAGTTTGTGGACAGCTGTTCATAATTCTCCAGCAGAACTAGGCTAAAATGTCATGATGATAACATTTTGATTATTGGGGAAATGCTTTCAAAATCTAAGAGTGGTTGGACAATGGAATATAAAGTCTGGGCCATTGCAAAATCCTTTTTCATGGTTGCTATGAAGCTGCTGGAGGACAGATGCTGTCTAGCAACAAAAGCAAACTTTGGTTAAACTCACCACAAGGGATTTGTCTAGATAATCTCTGATGTATTGGCTTTATGATAGCTGACATGTGAAAAACTTCATATGAACTGAGTACAGCTTGAACCTGGGAATAAAAATCTTCTGCTCAGCAGATACTCAGGCGGGATACAGACCGCCCGTTTGGGGTGGCCTGCACCCGCCCCTTTCCCAGGCCTCAGGGGAACGACAAAAAGCCGCTTCGCCGCAGCCTGGAAAGGGGTGTCCTTGGGGCTTCATGCCCCAAGGACACCCCAACAGCGGTGGGGAGAGAGAGAAAGGGACCACTTGGCCCCTTTCTCTTTTGTATCACTGGCACAGTCATGTAAAGGCTGCACCAGCGATATAAGCAGTGAAAGGAACTCTGTTTTGGAGCTCCTTCCGGCGCTGCTGAAAGGGCACCACAAGTGCCCTGAAGCGGTGCACATGTGTCACGCCTGCGCTGCTCCATTTGGAGGTGGTGCAGCTGTGACGTAATGGCGGTGCCTATGTAGACAGGGCGCCAGCATTACCATGCCACGGTTACATGCTAGGGTTAGGGGGCATCTGTAAAGGATGCCCTGAGGCAACCCTAGCACGTATCCAGGCCGGCGCAAAGCACCAGTCTGGATACTGCCATGGTTTAACATTTCCATGTTAAACACTCCCCCCTCAGCCATATCTAATGTTCCTTCTGCCTTTATTAGTCCCCACTAGTCTCTGGAAAATTGTTGCCTTTATTTTGTAACAGGAGCCCTGGTGTCACAGTGGTGAAATGCAGGTACTGCAGCCACTCACTCAAAAGCCATAAGGTTGGGAGTTCAATACCAGCTTGGGGCTCCAGGGTTGATTGAGCCTGCATTCATTCAAGGTTGCTAAAATGAGTGCCCAGCTTGTTGGGGGCAATTAGCTTACACATTGTAAATCACTTAGGGAGTGCTTACATGCACTAATAAGCGGTATAGAAATGTACTTGCTATTGCTAGAACATATGTACCTAACATCTCTGCAAGTAGAAATAACAATAGCAAGTACATTTCTATACTGTTTATTAGTGCATCTAAGCACTCCTTAAGTGGTTTCCAATGTGTAAGCTAATTGCCCCAACAAGCAGGGTTTTAAACAATATTTCCCTACATGTGGACAGAGCATCTCAGGTTTCACTCTCCCCTCCAGAATTTAAAGTTCAGCAGCAAGAGCAGAACATTGGGACTTGGTGTAGCTAGCTGCTGCTCCAGAATGATCTGTGATATCTGCTGGGCAACAATTTATGCCTTTGTCCCTATTATTATTCTTGACTAGAGTAGACCTTAGAGCCAATGTGGTATAGTGGTTTGAGTGCTGGACTATGGGGTTGTAAAAACCAGCCTATAAGGCCAGCCTGGGGGTGGAGTCAGGGCATGGTTTCCACATGATGCATACCTTGACTCCACCCCCAGGCCAGTGTGATGCTGCACGAGGGCACAAAAAGGAGCTGCTTTTTGTACCACGGAAAGGGGAAATCGGGGCTGCAGCATGTCGTTACTACGGCCCTGATTCCGCGCTTAAAGGGCAGCTACAGGGCACCCCTTAGGGGCAGTCTGTACAGCCCCTAAGACACTAGAGACCAGGTTTTGAATATCTGTTCAGCCGCAGAAACCCCCTGAGTGACACTGGACAAATCACATTCTCTTAGCCTCAAAGGAAGGCAAAGGCAAACCCCCTCTGAACAAATCTTAACAAGAAAAGTCCATGATAGGTTCACTTTAGGACTGCCATAAATCAGAAATGACTTGAAGACACATAGCACCCAAAAGTAGAGCCAAATAATCTATTGGATTTACTTGTGTGTTGACTCACTGTTCAGCAATTGAGCCAATGAGTATACTCCTGTTAAAAATAACCAACAGGATTGTGGCTTATCTCAGACTGACCTATGGTGCAGGGTTGTTATGAAGATAAGATATAAAGGTACCTAGTAAGTATTAGTATGAATTCTGTAAATGTAAACAGCTAAAAAATTCTCATGCAATGTTTCTGCTTTTTCTTCCTTCCCTTCTCAACCATATTGAACATAAACACCACCACATACACTGTTTATACATTTACCTTAAACATTTTACAAACAAGAAAACTACAAACCCAACTGAGCCAGAGGGTGAGCAGAAATTTAAGTCTGTGTCAAAAGACTGAGGTTTTAGTATCCATATGATTGCTGATTCTTTATTGTGGCTTGCACACCATGGGTTGGGTCAGTTGATCCAGGATCAGCTGTCCATAATCAAAAGTGGAAGGTGCCTCCAGCCTTCTGACAAGGGCTTTGTCCTGTTCAGCAGAGTTCCTCAACACTCAGTTATAACACTTTATGGAGGCTGGAAAAATAAAAAGGGTGAGGAAGTCTTTACTGCTGAGAAAGTGCTCATGTAATCTGGCTTCGCCCCATTCAGCAAAGCACCACTTCTGGGTAAGGGATAATTTTGCTTGACTCTCATAGCCCACCTACTTCTGGCCTGTTCTGCCCAAGTGAGTACCAATAGTAGTTCCCAGGTGTCTCTTCACATAAGTAACTAGAGCTCTGGTTTTCTAACTGCAGGGCAAGCCCTGGCTGTTAGGTAAATGTCTTCCAAAGACTACCCCTCTCTTGCTTCTGTACTGAGTATTAGCAGTGAGCACACCCTCATCCTATTTTTTTTTTTTTTTGGTAGCTTCCTTTCCTATATTTATTTATTTACTTCATTTTCTCCCGAAGTGGGACTCAAGGCAAGGCATCTTCCAAAACTGGCAAGGTAATTAAAAAAAAAAGTTTACAATTTTAAAAAAGCAATTAAATTCTCCACATTAAATATTATAAAACAACTTTAAAAGCTATGCAAAAGTTAAAAAACAAAACACATAAATAAATAAAACCCTTCCCTGATTAAATGTTAAAAGCCTGCTTAAAGAAAAATGCATTTGCCTGCTGGCGAAAGGAAAGCAGGGAGGGGGCCAGCCTAGCCACTCACCAAACAGTGAGAGCACAGGGTAGGAGCAGCCACTGATAATTCCTAATTCTGGGCATTGCCATAGTAGATACATTGGCATGTATCAACATAAAAAGACCTTTGAAACTACGGCCTTATACAGACTGACCCGAAAAGCTGGCCTATGGACAGCCTGTGGGCGGATTCAGGGCACAGTGTCCTGATGATGGACATCCTGATTCTGCCCCCATGGCATAATAATAATAATAATAATAATAATAATAATAATAATAATAATAAT
>NW_024804994.1:0-4877 GCF_019175285.1 Sceloporus undulatus
CATTTGGATTCCTGGAGGGAGTCTACATTCTGGTACGTATCACCCCACTGATGCCTAAAATCCTATTCCATGGTCACCTGTGCTTTTGCTGAGTCCTGTATGTGTGTGTGTATGCTAGTGAATCGTATATGTTTTCCCCCATTATAAATAAATTGGTTATTAATCCTAGACATCTGTCTCAGCTCAATTTATTGGGATCCCCTGGTCTACTCCGTATACACAACGGGAGACTTTTCGGCAAGGGCTGTCGTAGCAGGCCCTCCTCTTGCAATATTTGAGCTAAAACAATAATAATAAAATTCCCCTAAACGGACCCTTGGCTACACCCCAACCAAACTATATCTCTCTTTTCAGCTAAGTACCAAATTCCCTTAAAAGCATGACACTTGTGGGTGTCCTTCCCAGACTCCAGTATTTTGGATAACAAAGGGCCTCTGGAATCAACCATGGAGCTAAGCAAGCTCAGGTAGGAAAAGAAACATTAGAGAAGAAGCAAGTTGTGTGTCTCCCTTTCCTACCTTCATAGATATTACTCATAATTGCTAAATGGAACCCCTAAATATTTCTGAAAACAAGGATTTGAGTTGGTTCTCAGAAGTTCACTGAAACCAGTCCTTAAAATCTGTCAGGTTGGTGGTTGCCTCCCAATCCCCAAGGCCCCTCTATTGGCCCTTCCCAGAGGTCCCTTCCTCTCCAAACAGAGCTAAGCGATACTGGCTTTGCTCCTGCCTTCCTCTCCTGGATCCCAGAGGCCTGATCCCCTTCCTTTTCTCCCTCCGCTCTCCTACCTTCCCTCTTGCCCATCCGCACTGCTTTACCATTTCACCTTCAGCATCTCTCCCCTCCCTTTATATTTTTCACATTCCCTCCATCTCTCTATCACAGACAGAAACACAACCACAGAAAGTTTGTGATGCATAAAAAGGACACTTTGAGGCCCATTTGTTGAGAAAGGCAGGATAATCAATATACAAATAACTCATTGGGAAAGGCAGAGCAAGGGGGGATTGGGACCTGGACTCCAATTCTGGTGAGGATCAAGTGCCAGAGAGAAGCCTTTAAACAGCCTAAAGACATCTCTAAGTCAGGGATGGACTACTGTCGGGGATGCTTTGATTTAGATTTCCTGCATGGCAGGGGGTTGGACTGGATGGCCCTTGTGTGTTTCTTCCAGCTCCAAGATTATATGATTTCCAGCTCTATGATTCTATAATTTTAAAGTGGAATCATAGTACCTTGATAATGTAGTATGAAAGGGCCCTCAGTTTTCATAGTAAGGGCAATGAATTCAGCTTCCTTACCCACAGAGGCCACATTCTCGTAATTATCGATCATCACATAATTGTACATAAGTCTCTGCTTCTTTGTCAACAGTTTCCATTCATCCTCAGTGAAATATACCGCCACATCCGCAAAGGTCACCTGCAATAGAAAATAGCCCTCATTCAGAGAATGACTAGTAAAAAAGGGGGGAGGGAGCACATGATGCATCCCAAAAATTATTTGATCACCTAAGAATTTAGTCAAGGAAATAAACTTTAAATTCCCTCAGCAAGAAAAAAGCTACTGCCTTTGAAATCCAGTTTGTCTCGAATTCTTTTAATATAATATACAATATATTAATCAATATAATTTAGGCCATGGCTGGGATATTGATGATGGATTAGGATACTGACTCTCCCAACACATACAGTACATTTAGCCACCAAAGATTATAGTGGATTTAACAATTTGTTGCCAAATTTCAGAGGCAAATGTCATTTTTAAAAAGCAATTCTGGGGAGCACTGTGGGTTTGAGGGCCATGGGGCCAATCTCACTTTATATCCAGAGACGTTCTCCCATATCACTCAACATTTCACAGCTGGGAAAAACAAGACACATGTTGACAAGCAACACCACAAAGTGGTGAAGATGGTCAAAGTTGTTTATGAGGAAGATCCCACAAGCGGGAAAGGGCACAGTAGTTTGCTTTTGCCTCAGACTCCTTGCAAAGGAAAGTCCCTGCCCCTTTCTTTCTTCTCCTCTCCCCACTTTTGAGTGGATGGGGTGCAAACTCCTTTGCACGCTTAATGCAGAAATTGAAGTGACTGAAGAAGGGGGAATGTAGGAAGAGGAGAGAGAAACCAGAATATTTGAAAAGCCCCTGAAAAAGTGGAGTGACAGAGGATTAACCAGGACTGTCTCTGCCAAACTCCAACAATATTTTATTTGCTTCCTTTCATAAATTGGCCCAGCAGTGACACAGATGAAGTTGATACGATAGTGACTCACCAAAGAGCTGTTGTACCTCCGCAGCCTCTTTCTGTGGGAGCCCAACTCCATCCGCTTGGCCTCTGTGTCGGCCATCAGGTCTGCGGGGGGCCCTGGTGGTCCTGCACTTGGGTCACTTCCAGCAAGAGAGGCCCAAAGCCGTGTACAAGGAGGCCGAGATGGAGTTCCTGAGAAAAGGGACCAGGGTTAGAATTCGCTTGGCAAGAAACCCTGCAGCGCTCAGACACAGAGAACAGCATCCTCCTGGTGACATACACAGGTGACATATGCCTCCTTTGGGCCAATGCAGAGGTGGGCATCCCCTTCCTCCCTCTGCTTCAAACAAACCCCCCTGGACCTAGCATAGATTCACTGCAGCTCCCCTGCACAACAGATACTCCATGCCTTCTTAGAGTGGTGGGGGATTAGGGGATGAGGAATTGGAGAGGGTCCTGATTATGTCCCCGTAGCTAGATGTGAAATGAGTGCATCATTGGTTGAAACCTCCTGACCTCCTCAGTGGCCCTCAGAGGAAAATGCCTTCATTTTGCTTCTGGCTACATAAACACAGCTGGATGCTTCTCCAATACCTCGCATCCAACACTCTCACAGGCATGGAATGGCCATACTGTCTAGCTTCCACAACTCTATGGCAGGACCTGTGTCAGTGAATGGCCAGTTATAGCCTTCTTCCACCTGGAGCAACACTGGAGCACAGATGGTTCTGTTGGGTCAGGCTTTCTGGCCTGGTGGCCTCTCATTCTCCCAGTGGCCAAACCAGTTGCCCTCCATCCCCCAGGGAGGACCCCAATCAAGCAGAGCAGGAAAGGAGCGTTCTCTTCTCTGGTTGCCCCCCTTCCATGGGATCCAGCCCTTCCCCCAAGATCGGGGGCACCAGAGGATTGAGTTGATGGGAAGGGAACACCCAATTCCCATGGCAGCCTTCTGCATTCAGAGAACCTACAATTCTTAGACTGTCTTTGCCCATGTGGAGAGTGCCTATTTTCCTCACTGTTGCCTGGCCATCTTGGATTGGGAATGTCCAGTTCTAGCCACATGCAGGATTAAATCGTAGCCTGTATCCTATCCTATACTCAAAGCTTCCTTTGAGGCACTTCATCCTTCCTCCCATGGCCCCCTTTCCCTCCTCTGACTCTCTCCTTCCTGCCCCCCCCCCCCACTAGGCCTGCCCCCCACAACCGCCATTCCTCTCCTGGAAATGGGAACTGGGGGCTCTTCTTCTCTCCCTCCAAATTCCAGGCTCAAACCTTTCCCTGCCCCCTTCTTGCCCTTCAGAGGACGGAGCGGAGGACTGGAGTCCTTCCTGGGGGGGGAACCTAAACCATACAGACCCCCTGCTCCTCCCCTCAGGCCCCTTCACTAAGAGCATCCATTAAAGAGCATCAAAGGAACATAGAGTTGGAATAGACCACATGGCAAATGGCAATGGAGGGCAGAAGGTGACAATGTCTAGCAAACTAGTCCTCTGAGTCCCAGCCATAGTAAATCCTGGTAGTAAATAGTCCAGGGGGCTGAAGGGGTCTCCTTCCCTAAAGTGGGGGGTAAGGACCAGTTCTCATGGGACTGTGGCCCCATGACTTCTGAGCAAATCTATGGGAGACGCTGCCTCAAAGAGCATTGGAGGAGTCTCTGGCTGGATGGCCATCTCTTCGGAGGACTTGGAGGGCAGAATGGGGCTGACTATTTGGCCCTTGGGGCTCCCTTCCAGCCCTAGGAGCCTATGAAGCCTACCTTACAAGGCTGTTGTGGGAGTTAATCACAAGGCAATTACTACACAAGAATGGCCACCTTTTAGCAGCTTACAATAAATATATCCATACAATACAATCACAACATCTTTCATTATGTCCCAAACCCTTCCTAACACTCCCATCCAAAATAAAATACCATTAAAGTATTAGACAGTTATTAAAACAATTGTTAAAAACAGGGATAGGAGCCAAAACCCGATGTTTGTGAATAATAATACAAATAAGGCTTGTATTAAAATTATCCTCCCATTTCTGATCCCTTTTAAGACCCATGTTCCCCAGAAGGAGCAGAGCTGTGTAATAAGAAAACCCTCTCAGAAAAGAGACACAAAAGACACACAAAGAGACACACTTCCTTCCTTTTGGCCCAAGGAGCCTGGCCTCCTTCTCTCTCTGGAGCCTCAGGAGAGAAAGAGAAGCCTTTATTCAACTGAAGCCTCAGGGAAGATTCTGGAACAAAATGGCCACTGGAACACAAAATGGATGCCAGAACACAAAAAGGCCAGGGATGGTGGGAGGGACTGGGCCTCCAGCCAATGGCAGCCCCTCAAAGTGTCCTCAGGAGGCGATCAAGTGTGAAATACATATCATAAAAACATCACAAAGCATAAAAATTCCAATTACAGTAATCGCAGGGCAGTTATGCTGTTATGACCACAAGTAAACATATACACAATTACAATTATATATACATGCTGATGTTGAGCAGAATGTGGGGGTGTATACATGTGCATATTTCTCCATGCATTTGATTATGTTTAAATTGTAAGTAAGTAGAAGAGTGTATGATCCAACATATATGTGTGCATGTGCTTTCAACTCTCTCTCTCTCTCTCTCTCTCTCTATATATAT
>NW_024804995.1:0-4875 GCF_019175285.1 Sceloporus undulatus
GTGTGATAAGGTCCATAATTATATAGTGTGAAAGAGGCCTTGAGACCATCTTTAGAAATACATGGCAGACAGTAGCCCTCTGCCTTTGTGGATTGATGGTGCATCTGCACTGTAGAAATAATGCAGTTTGACACCACTTTATCTGCCACGGCTTCATCCTATACAATCCTGGGATTTGTAGTGGCGTCCGGCAGTCTTTGGCAGAGACGGCACATGGCCTTGTAAAACTACAAATCCTGGGATTCCATAGGATGGAGCTACAGCAAGTAAAGTGGTATCAAACTGCAAAATTTCTACAGTGTAGATGCAGCCCGAGGCAGAGATGCATTCTGCCTAATAATAGGACCAGTCCTGAGATGGATTAATGGAGAGATAGAAAGAGAGGGAATAATAGGCAAGAAAAATAAATAGATGTGGGCCCAAGTTATTGGGTTGGGGTTAAAGGTGATGCAAAGGCCATTGATGTAAGATTTGTAACCATTACTATTCACACTGCCCCCTCAAATACAGAGTAAGCATATTTGTTCTATGACGTTGAAAGCCCGTCTGATATCATTCGAATGAAATTACGTCGTAATAAATGCTCAACTTCTTTGGATTTACGCTTTCCACCTTCTGCTCATTTCCTACCTCCTCCTCTGTCCCCCTCCATATATACAGGAGAGAAAAGTCCAGGGGAGCTGAAGGGAGGAGGAGGGATGGAGAGGAGGTGTTTCCATAGAGAGAATTCAAAAATTCACCAGCTCCTTTGACTACAATCCAAGGGAAGGCAGAGAGGAGTCCAGGTTAATGCACCTGATGCCTTTCTCCTTATCTTGAGAGAGAGAAAACCAGGTTGGGAAGCTGAGGGCAAAGGGTTCGCCCTCCTGGCTCCTCAGCCCAAGCCCAGGTAGGTGGCTTTGCTTACCTGGATGGGAAGGAACAGCAGAGGCTTTGCTTGGGAAAGATGGAAGGAAGGAAGGAATTCAAGCACTATTAAAGGAAGGAAGGAAGGAAGGAAGGAAGGAAGGAAGGAAGGAAGGAAGGAAGGAAGCCAGGAAGGAAGCCAGGAAGGAAGGAAGGGGGAAAAGAGAGAGAGAAAGTCAAAAGGAAGGAAGGAAGGAAGGAAGGAAGGAAGGAAGGAAGGAGAAAGAAAGAGAAACTTAAAAGAGAGAGAGGAAGGAAGGAGAGAAAAACTTAGAAAAAAAGGATGGGAGGGAGAGAGAGGAAGAGATAAAAGAAGGAAGGGAGGGAGGGAGGGAGGGAGGGAAGGAGGGGAAAGAGAAAGTCAAAAAAGAGAAGAAGACAAAAAGAGAGGGGAAGGAAGGAAGTCAGAAAGACGGTAGGGAGAGAGAGAGAGAAAGAAAAAAAGGAATTGATTATTTCAGCATTCCTGATAGAGTATTTAAATATATGTATATATAATCACCTTGTCTGGATTCTGGAGTTGCTGAAAATATTTGTTTGGAATGTCAAATGTAATTTGCAAATTTGGGCTTTGATTTGTAATCATAATAATATTAAAAATGATGATGATGATGATGATGATGATGACGACGACGACGACGGAGCTAGAATGAGAAGGAACTGGGAAAAGGTTGGGGAGAGTTTCAAAGCTGATCAAGACTACAGAAGTCAAACTGAGATCAAGGGACTGGGATGAAAGTTGCTTGCTGAAAAAAATGCTTTGGGGGATTGTTTTGATCGTGTTCAGCAGCAGCAGCAGCAGGAGGAGGAGGAAGGGGGACCATGTTCATCCCATGAGAAGAAGCCAAGTAGGTCTGGGTGAAGCCTCCCAGGAGGGGACCTTGAACAGGTTTCAGGAGGAGGACAACTTCCCTAGACCAATTTTAAAAGGAATCTGGGCTCAAGCAGAAAGCAGCTGCTTGAGTTTCCTGCTAGGAAAATCCTGTGCAAGAGACTTTTCCATTGGAATCTGCACATGCAAGAGCAGCTCTTCCATGGGAGACTTTGAGATTAGGGAGCTATCTTTCTTGCACTTGTGATGCACTTGTGATGCCTCCAGGAAAGATGAACAATCCAAACCAGCTAGAGAGTCCACTTTGGGTCATACCCTGAACTTTTAGACTGAGCTATCCAAGGTGCTGAACTCGATTCACTCCCAACAGGTCCATCACTTTGCACAGCTCCTTTAAAGTTCGGTTTAAAACTCAGAGTAGATTCACCATTTCCCCAAGTCAACCATGATCCGATAGAAGAGATGCTTTTGAATGCACAACTCCCTTGTCCTCTGGACAGCAGATAACTCATGGCTACATAGACAACAGGCAATCCATCCCCTGTTCAAAATGGTTTTGCAGGTTGCTTCAGTGTTGTCGCTGTTGCTTTTGTTGTTATTTAAGGCAAAGGAAGGTGTGGTGACAGACTTGATTCATGTTTCATGATGTACTTGTGCTTGTTTTGAGTCTGTTGGTTGGTTTTTGGTTCTCATGTCTTCTCTAGTCACATGGCAGTCATGAGCAATGGAAGGAACATTATTGGGTTCTGTGACCAATTCTATAAAGAGAGACAACTGTATACTAGGCATGCTACAATTTCCACTACACTTGTGTTGTATTACATTGGTTTTGTTGTTGTTATTGTATTATTACAATTTATTTATATAGTGCCATTCATGTCCATCTTATTTGAGAGATTATCTGAGAGATATTTTAATCATGTAATGCTGTTGTTTTAGACTGTATGCTGCTTGGCAGGTTTTTATTCTGTTCTCTCTTTTTTTCTTATTTTATTTGACTATGTAAAGCGCTCTGCCAACTTTACAGCACTCTATAAATAAATGGCAATAATAATAATGTTCATGGTGCTTTGCAAACAGAATAAAACATTTCAAACTATTTCAATAATGTCAAATACTAAATAGAATGCAAAAAAGCCATGCGCACAAACACAAAATGCAGAATAAAACAACACAGTCAGTCCAGACAACCAATTATAGTAAAAACGTAAAGCGCTAACCCGAAAAAGAAAGAAAAGCAAAAGAAAAGAAAAGGAGAAAGGGGAAAAAAGAAAAAAGCATTGCTTTATTTTCTCTCTCTCACAGAGAGACAGACATCCCCCCCAAAAAAAACTGGGACTCAAAACAGGCTAAGGCATTCTGGGAGTTGTAGTCCAAAACAGTAACTTTCTCAAGCTCTGCAAAAAATTCATGAAGCGGGGCAAGAGAGAAAGTCCTTACAGACAAAAAGTAATAGTAAAAAAACATGTAGAGAAGAGGCATAAGAAAAGGTTACATTTTAAAATGTGTGGTGTAGTGGTTTGAGTTTTGGACTTTGGAAAGCAGGGTTCAAATCCCAGCTCTGCCATGGAAACCCATTGGTCAGGTCACATTATCTCAGCCTCAGAGGAAGGCAAAGGCAGACACACACACACACACACACATTACAAATTTTGCCAAGTAAACCCTATGATAAATTCACCTTGGGATTACCATAAATCAGAAACTACATGAAGGCACATGACGACAACAGTGTTTAAAATTACATTCAGCTGACTATAGAATTAAAGATTGATTGATCTATATCCCACTTTTCTCTTGGATGGGACCCAAGCCAATTAGCAACACAAACTGAAACAAGCAACATGACATACAGCGTAATAACAAAAATGCTTAAAAGCTGTTGAATAAACTATCAGATTAAGACAATACTTTAAATCAATATAGAATCAGTTTTTAAAAATGACAGTAGCCATCAAGATGCTGCAGATATACCTGTCATTCAAGTCCTTTCTGCACAGCCTCTTATCAGCCGAACACTTGTACAAATAAAAAGGTATTTTTATTTTGCAGAAGGAAGGACAGCAAGGAAGGGATCAGCCTAGTTTCTTGTGGCAGTGAGTTCCACAGCCTGGGAGCATGCCAGGGGTGGCTGGCAGGGGCAAAATAAGGGCATTACCTCCAGATATTATTTATTTATTTATTTATACCCCACCTTCCTCATTCCACAATTTCTAGCATCGCTGTCATTTAAAATGTCAGTTTAGCATTCAAAAAACACAGGCATCAACAAATCCACAGAAAAGGAGCTGGCAAATGGCCAAAGAAAGGCAAACACAGAAGACAGACGAGTTCTGAATAATTTTCCATATCTCTTTCTTGGCAATGCTAGAAATCTGGAAACTGGCGGCAAAATTCCATGGAGGGGCAGAATTCTTATTTGGGTGGGCAATGTTTTCACTTGACTCACCTCCATAGTTCCCTCTCTGGAGCAGCTCTGCACCAAGTCCTCCCCAGCCATACCTGGGGAAATGATGCCAGGCCTTTTCAATAGCAATAGCAGCTTCATTTATACACCGCTTCATACCACCTAAACAGTCTCTAAGCGGTTTACAACTATAAGCTAATTGCCCCCAACAAGCTGGGGACCTACGAAAGGATGCAAGCCTGAGTCAAGCTTGAGCCCTTGGCTAGTATTGAACTCGCAACCTTATGGTTTTGAGTGAGTGGCTGCAGTACAGACATTGAACCACTGCGCTACTGCAAAGGGATAAGATTTAAATGCTTTGCATTTTAAATGGTAAGATTTGTATTTTTAACATGTTACATTTCAGTTGATAACTGTTTTAATTTTTGAAATTGTTTAATTGTTTTTACATTTTATATTTATACTTTTAATTTTGTATTGCTTTTAAATTTGCTGTTAGCTGCTTTGAGTCCCTATGTTGGGAGAAAGAAAATAAGATGATGATGATGATGTCCTCCCCCAAGGATCTTAAAACTCGGGTGGGCATTTGGACAGCTCTTACCATTAGAGGTTCTTCCCGAGGTTTAGGTGGAATCTCTTTTCCTGGAGCTTGCATCCATTGCTCCGGGTCCTAGTCTCTGGAGCAGCAGAAAACAAGCTTGCCCCCTCCTCAATATGACATCCCTTCAAA
>NW_024804996.1:0-2241 GCF_019175285.1 Sceloporus undulatus
TTATTATTATTATTATTATTATTATTATTATTATTATTATTATTATTATTATTATTATTATTAATTTCTGTCCAGCATTCAGCTGCACGCATTATTATATCCGCCCATTGCTCCGACCATATCTCTCCTTTGTTGTCATCCCTTCACTGGCTCCCCTTCCCCTTCCGTATTAAGTATAAGCTCCTGTTGTTGACTTTTAAAGCCCTCTGTGGGCTGGCCCTTCCTTATTTATCAGACCTTCTTTCTCCTCACCGTCCTGCTCAGGCCCTCCATTCTGGTAGTCAAAGTCTATTGTCTCATCCCTGGATTTTCTCTGCCCCGTCCCGGATCCATCCTTTCTGACTTGCTGCCCCTCACTCCTGGAACCTCCTTCCCCCATGAACACGGCTCATCACTTCTTCAGGCATTGTGTGACTATTATTTGCTATTTGACATTTTAAATTTGTTGCCTGTTTTATTGAACCCTTTCCTGTATTGTTATGTATTATTTATGTGTATTATGCCACTATTTCTTAGACTGTATGCCATGGGCAGGTTTACTTATATCTATTTTATTGTTTGTATGTACAGAGCTGTGCTAATCTACAGCGCTAAATAAATAAATAAATAAATAAATAAATAATAAGTAGGAAATTGTGCATGTGGATATCTCAAAAAGACTCACTCATAGAAAATGTAATGATGGAACTAAATTTGATTAAATAGTAGAAATCCCGAACAAGTTGCCAAATGTAACAAAAATAATATTTGTATTTCTCTGACCCATTAAATTCTTTCAGAGATGGTATGACAGATTTTAATTTCATCTTAATCTTTATTCACCTCAATTTTCAAATGTAGCCAAATGTGAGCCGGACCCCAATGTCTACATGAAAAGTTAAATACATCTTTTTTTAAAATATGTTTCGCTTTTTTACATATTTTGTAGCAGAATTGTCATCCATGTTTGAAGATGGCAAAGGTGATTTGGGAAAATCCCTCCAGTAATTTAAAGCAATCCTAACAAGATTTATGAGTGTATAATGGTTGTATTTTCTCTAGCTTCATCTCTATCATCATCACAATTTGGGATTATGGATTATGTTTGAGTGTATTAGAAACATTTTATTGAGGTCAAATCCCTTTGTAATAAGGAGATCTGTCATTGTAGAAAAAATAGCAATACTGAAAGGCAAATATTTTCATTACAGAAATGAAAATCTTTTCTGACTCTGTGTTTTTAATTTATATCTTAATTTATAATCTGCACCATGATATCATCATATATATATTAGAATTTCATTATACACCCACCATTTACCACCTTGTAATCTATTCAATGAAAGAGCAGTTATTCAGAAAAACATCCCCCCCCCCCCAATTATTCAACTATTCTTTTAGCTTGAATGTAGCACTATGTCACACTCAGATCTTGGAAGTAATACATTAGATATAAATTGCTTGTAATAATAGTAAGAAGAATAAAAAATAATGTTAATTTGGAATAGCAAGATATAATAATTGTTCTATTATACTAAGAACTCCTCCAAACTGGCCAAAAGCTATAAATGTAGTTATCGGGGCTGTGTTTTTCTTATCCCAATATTTTTCTTGTGATTGTCTGGTATTAGCAGCAACTTTTAAAACCTGCTACAGGAATTCTCCAAGTTTCCAACAGAGGCTGGAGTAAATATCACATTATTATATCCATTGTCTTACTTTCTCATGCAGTACTTTTGGTCAGTTTCACTTTTGGTCAGATGCCATTTCCAGTGGCAGTGTGACCTTTGCCATTGGAGTTTTCCACTACCATTAATTTCCTCATAAAAGTTATAGTTACTAGATTGAATATTTGTTCTTTTTCCTCTTTATTTTATAACATTTTTAAAAAAACTAAATGTGGAGACAAGAAACATGTATACTGGGGGAAGACCATGGGGGGTGTAAAGTCCCTCAATCAATCACATTCATCAATCCTGGCAAAGATCAGGAATATTTAGGGAATTACTAGATGCAGAAGCAGAAACAACCATTACTAACAGAAAATTCTAAGCTTTAATGAGACCATTGGGCACACTGGAGGAGCCATAAACAAGAGATAAAGCTATTATTTTTGCAATGTAACTGCAACAATTTTAGTTATTTTTACTGTTAAAAGTTGTATGTGCCTCCCTTCTTAGGTGTCCAGTACCACAGGCCTATTGCATTTTGTTATGGTTTTAAAAATTCTAATGTGTATAATAAATACAATTATTATTAAAG
>NW_024804996.1:2251-4873 GCF_019175285.1 Sceloporus undulatus
TATATATATATATATATATATATATATATATATATATATATATATATATATGTTACTGTTGAGATATGAGAAAATAAGTGTTTCTTTTTAAAATGATAACTGGAAAAATATAAAGATAAAATTGACTAACTTTGGGGATCTTTAAACTTACAAAATTTCCAACTTCTAGGTACATTTTGGTAATAGGATGATAACTCCCATCTATGGAGCTTATTGCATGAACTTTAAAAGTGTTTCAGGCCTCCCGGCTGGAGACAAACTACATTATGGAGGAAGGGAATATCACATGCTAAATCTCCACCTAATCATCACCTGCCATCAGCCCAGGTTCAAGCTGGATCCCAGCCGTGCTCTGCCAGCACTTTTTAGAAGTTGGAAGCTTCTAATGATGTCAGGCGGTAATTAGGCAGTGATTTAGCATGCGATAATCCCCACCTCCATCCCATGTTCCAGCTCCAGTCCAGGAGGCTTGCAACACTTTTAAAGTATCATGCGATAAGCTCCTGTTTATAGTAAAACATGATTCAAGTCCACTGAACTTCACTAAGAACCAAAGAAGCTGAAGGCACCTATCAATTTCTAAAAATATTCAGTGATTTCTACTGGTGGAACATTATATATTGTTCTTGTGCTTAACAAAAGCAGGTTTGACAACACTATTACCATTTTCATGAGCTACATGTGCTTTGTAATACACTTTATTTATAAAATAAATCTCTCCTTGGTCTGCTTTGGAAGTGACCAATACCAAAACTGCTACAATTCATCTACAATTGCATGTTTCAAGGATTTATTATTTCTGACAACTGCACAACTGTGGTATGTGTGCCAAAGAATGAGGAGTTCACTCATGTGCCTTGCTTTACTCTCCACCATGTAAAAGGTTTCTGTGGGTGAAAAAGAATTTTAAAAACATGGTGGATACAGCCTAAAATCTGCTTGCAGTTAAGAAATGTGCCAGAGGTTCTCTATGATCTTGCAATAGATTTTTATTTTATTTTATTTTATTTTTTAAAAAAACAAACCCCTCACAGAGCTGTCTGTTACGTCAGTTGATAAAATGGTTTATAAAAATGGAGAAGAAAGAGGAATGGAGACACAGGAATGGCAGTTTCTTGTATATTGTCTTGTAAAACATACCTGCCATTGAAATGAGGAACAGCAGCAGCAAGCAAGCAAGGAGGAGAGGAGAAGCATCCATCTCTTTCATTCTTGTGAGAATCATATGGAAAGTATTTGCCACCTCCATACACTATTTCAAAAATGTCATAGAATGTAATAACATGGACATTCCAGTTTCTGCCTGCTGTTATACTCATATTCAGTACTTGGATATGACAGCTATGGATAGTTAAAGAGGCCTATCACACAGCATTCTCGAATATTTACTACTGAGAATAGAAAATATATGTTCTACAGAGCAAGTGGGACATACAACAAAATGTTACAGTATGGAATCTTCTTCAGGAATCGAGCCAGCCAACTACAACCAATTTGAGAATACACCATTGCATTGCTTCCTCCTTGGTCTTCCATTTGTCAATTTCACCAGCCAGCATCCCATTATTTTAAGTTTTTCCTTGTGGATTTTCAAGGAAAATCTAAAGCTAAAGTTACCGTTAATGCCTTCTTGTGGATAGATCATGCTGTTCGTATGGATCCATGCTTGGAGAACTCAGTTTGCATTTAGTATATATGTGCTAGTGTGTATCTTTCAATCCCTCACTTTGACTGGTGATTTCAAAGGAATTTACTTGACTGCATCCCCCAGAGTGCATTGTAAATCAGGTATAAATAATTGAACAGAATTATACAGGGATACATGCCTTGTTACTTTTAATTTTACTCTTTGCATTTACCAGTCATATGCTTGTGTAGTCCCACTGATCTAAGTATGTGAGGACAGCAATAAATTGTAGAACAGTCTGTTGAATGAAGTTATGAAATAATGAAATCAAAGGTCTCAGATCCATGCTCAGCCCTCTCAAAAAAACTCTCTTTACTTTCATTCCATTTTAATACATAGTATAATATATAAACTGTTTCATTATCATTGTCTAGGTCTTGTTTTAGAATGGCCTTTGTTTTACAAAGGCAATAACATAATTTAAAACATTGTAGATATAAATGTTCAACAACAACAACAAAACCTAAGTGCACAAAATACACTAACACAAAGGCAACTGCAGCTTTCTTTGGAGCATCACATGCTATCCATCAAGCCTCAAAGTGAAAGTGAGTCCAATGTACAGCCTTTAAGAAGAGACAAGAAATGATATGAAATATCTAAATAAAACAACACGTCAATCCAACATTTAATCTCAAACATGTTTTTTCCAATTCCCCCTGTTCTGGATCCTTTTTGTATCTATTACTTTTATGTCAAGTGTCATCCATTTCCATTTACTGTAACAGTATGAACATGCTAATTAATTTTAATCATTCTTATCTGCCCCACATTTTCTCTGTGTCTCTAATGATGCACAACTTATACAACTATAATTATAAATTGGACATTGATTGAAAAACTGGAGCCAGTTTGTTACAGGCAGACACAAGACTCTCGCTACTACCTTTTAATAACTTGAAATTAAATCTCCCATTGGGCACTATCAGAATTGC
>NW_024804997.1:0-4872 GCF_019175285.1 Sceloporus undulatus
CATCAGGCATGGAATGAACATGGAGCATGGCTTCCACAATTCCCATTTTTCATTTTGTATTCCTTCTAATTTCACATCTATTTTAAACCTCTCCCTCATTTGATGATAAAGATACCAGTGACAATCTAGGCCAGATTCTTTAGGTTCTTCTTGTGTTTTGATCTCTAGTTTTCCTTGCGATTCTTTCAGTACATCCTTGTATCTTAACCATTTAGTTTAATGGATACCTTTCCTCCCGAAAAGAGCCTCATGCGACGAATGCCATAAAGGTATTTTTGGACATATTCTACACTTGTTTTCCCCCCAGATCTTCAATAGAGCTTTTCATATTGTAAGCCGCCCTGATCTTTTTGGAAGGGCGGGATATAAATAAAGATTTTATTTATTTATTTATTATTTATTCTTATGAAATGATTTGTGCTTTCTTTATGAACTTTCTCTTTACCGTAAATTAGGTATCGATTCCACCCAAATCTTAAATGTTCACCCTCCAGACAAAACAATTGTTCATTCTTTAACAAAACCCATTCTCTAATCCAAACTAAACAACAAGCAGCATCATAAAGTTTTAAGTTTGGTAAACCCAGCCCTCCTTTACTTTTGTCATCACAAGGTATTTTCTTTTTTATCCTGGCTCTTTTTTATTCCAAATAAATGTTGAGATTTCCTTTTGACATAGATTCAATGGTTTTTCATTCTGGATGATGGGTATCGCTTGAAACAGAAACAGTATTTCAGGAAGGAAACTCATTTGGATCAGTGATATTTTTCCTAATAGCGATAAGTGTAATTTCCCCCATTTTTCTAGGTCTTTTCTGATTTCCTTCCATGTGTCTCATACTTATTGTGAAATAGATCTGAATTTTATTTGTTAAATTTATTCTTAGATATTTAACTTTCTTTCCCACTTTAAATCGACTAATTTCCAAAAACTCCTCTATTTTGGCTTTAGACATTTGTGATATAGTTTAGCATAGAATTCTTGGAAGGTCTTCTTAATTGTATTGTGGCCAGATGTTAATGTTGAATCTTTTTTTATTTCCATAATGTTCTTTTAACATCCTTATTTTATTGGCAAGCTATCTTCCTGGCTTGTTAACTTGTTTAAAATTCCTTTGTTTTAGCCATCTAAGTTTATCTTGGATTTCTATTGCTTCTTCTATATAGGTTTATAAGTGAAGATTGCATCCTTTATTATGCTTGTTTTTGGGATATGAAGACGTATGTAAATTCATTTTATAAACCCATTGAAACAAATATCTCACAAAGCTCTAGTAAACAACACATACACACACAGTCCCCACACAAAGGACTCACTGGTGCACTGTGTGTCTGGGGTTTGGAAATCCAACTTCCACTTTCTGGGAAGACAATGCTGCCAGACACTCAATTTGGGGCTTTATTCCTGCAAAGCATGGGCTCAGTCTCTCAGCTGCAGTCCTTCCAAACAATCCTGGACTGAAACATTTACACAAAGATCCTCTTTCAGCTCCAGGAATAAAGACTTACCTTCAGTACAAAGACCCTGATTCCTGCAGCCCCAGAAAGGCCTCTCCTGCAGTCCTTTGTGGCTGGAGCTTCCCTGGGTCAGACGCCATCTCCTCAGCCGTAGAGGAGGGTTGCTCTGAGTGTGAAGGAGGAGGAGGTCCACAGGGCTGAGGGAGGGAAGGCAATGGAGAAAGGTCAGTGCCAATGGCCATGGAGGGCAGATGGTGATGCTTAGGAAACTCCTCTGAGTCCCAGCCATAGCAACTCCTGGTAGTAAATAGTCCAGGGGCTGAGGGGGGTCTGTTCACCCAAAATTGGTGGTAAGGACCGGTTCCCATGGGACTGTGGGCCCCCATGACCTCTTAGCAAATCTATGGGAGACGCTGCCTCAAAGCGCATTGGAGGAGTCTCTGGCTGGATGGCAATCTCTTCAGAGGACTTGGAGGGCAGAATGGGGCTGACTGTTTGGCCCTTGGGGCTCCTTTCCAGCCCTAGGAGCCTATGAAGCCTACCTTACAAGGCTGTTGTGGGAGCTAATCACAAGACAATTACTACACAAGAATGGCCACCTTTTAGCAGCTTACAATAGAAAGATCCATACAATATAGTAAAAACATGTTTCATGATATCCCAAACTCTAACCCTAACAATCCCATCCAAAATAAAATACCATTAAATTACTGGACAGTTATTAAAATAGTTATTAAAAACAGGAATAGTAGCCAAAGCCCAATGTTTGTGAAGAAGAAGAAGAAGAAGAAGAAGAATAAGGCTTGTATTAAAACTATCCTCCCCATTTCTGATCCTCTTTAAAATTCATGTTTCCCAGAAGGAGCAGAGCTGTGCAAAAAAAACCCTCTCAGAAAAGAGACAGAAAAGACACACAAAGAGACACACTTCCTTCCTTTTGGCCCAAGGAGCCTGGCCTCCTTCTGACTCTGGAGCCTCAGGAGAGAAAGAGAAGCCTCTGTTCAACTGAGGCCTCAGAGAAGGTTCCAGAACACTGTTCCCCAGAGTCACAAGCAGCTCAAAATGGCCTCCAGAACACAAAATGGATGCCTCTTCCTCAGCACTTGGCAGGTGGAGGCCTTTAGGGAATCCCTAATGCAAGATGAAAGGGCCCCAAAGTCAGAAGGGACCCCAAAGAGGGTGGCCAGAGGCCTGGACTGCAAAGTACCTCCCTTATTAACCACTTCTGAGCCTAGAATAAGAATGGGGGCTTTTAAGTTCTGCAGAGTTCTTTTGGTCTAGAGAGGCTGAAGTGGGGAAGGCGAGGGCCGAAAGTCCCAAATGGGGTTAGGACACACTGCTTTAATTAGTGCCAACTGAGTTTGAAGCAAAGTCATTTGCCCTCCATAAAATGAGAAGAGAAGAAAATCTGATAGCCCTAGAATTGGAAATGATCCCCCAAGGGCCATCCAGTCCAGCCTCCTTCTTCCATGCAGGAATACCCAAAATCCTAGACCACAAAGGGCCATCCAGTCCCTTCAGGAAATAGTCCCTTCAGAAAAGGGGCAGATGTCTCCTGCCCCTGCTGTCCTTGGATTGATTCTTAAATGCCAAGATTCAGGCCGGGGAGGAGGTCTGTCACTGCCCTCCTCTGAGGCTGAGAGAGTGTGATTTCTCCAGGGAAGAAATGAATCCTAACCTTCCCATCAGCTTCGGGGCTTAATGGCTGGGATCAAGGGAGCCGCAATGGGCTTGAGCCTCTGCCCAACTGTTGCCTCTGCCAAGAAGGCAGTGGCCGGTGGCTGGGGCACTGTTGACCTTTCCACCATCAAATGCTCCATGGCTGCTGCAGTGGGAAAGGCTGGGGGCACCCTTGGCTGAGCAATTCCTGTCACTACTGTGCTCCAAGGCTGAGAGAGTGTGACTTGCCCAGGGCAAGACTTGCACCTATTTCCCAATATTGTGACTGGTGTGTGTGTGCCTTCCAGTTGTTTCCAGGACTTACGGTGACCTGATGGGAGTCTCTGAAGGGGTTTTCTTGGTAAGCTTCTTCAGAGTGGGTTTCCCATGGCCATCCTCTGAGGCTGAGAGAGTGTGACTTGCCCAAGGCTTCAGTCCTTTTGGAAACCTTTTTGCTTTATCTTGTAGAAGGCAGCTGAAGTGTTGCTTCTTGCACTGAAGAATGAGAGGAACCTTGTGGCATCCAAAAGGCTAACATTTGCTGGAGTTATGTCTGATAATATGAATATATAGGATTGCAATCTGAAAAGACACACAAAGAGACACACTTCCTTCCTTTTGGCCCAAGGAGCTGGGCCTCCTTCTCACTCTAAAGACTCAGGGAGAGAAAGAGAAGCCAATGGTCAGTTCAACTGAGGCCTCAGAGAGAAGGTTCTGGAACATTCCCCACAGTCACAAGCAGCAGACAAAATGGCTGCCAGAACACAAAATGGACGCCGGAAAACAAAATGTGAGTCTGGGGCAGTGGGCGGGGTCTTCCAGCTGCTCTGCCCCCATTGGCCAGCCTCAAGAAGAGGAGGAGCTTCTGCTTCTCTATTTAGCTCTGCGCACAGAAGAGTGACTGAGGAGAGAAGCAGAGTGTCAGAGGGAGAAAGAGACAGTCAGAGAGGGAGGAAGGAAGGAGGAGAGAGGATCAGAGTGTAAGAGAGAAAGAGACAGACAGAGAGGGAGGAAGGAAGGAAGGAGAGAGGATCAGAGTGTAAGAGAGAAAGAGACAGATAGAGAGGGAGGGAGGAAGGAGAGAGGATCAGAGTGTAAGAGAGAACGAGGACAGACAGAGAGGGGAGGACAGGAAGGAAGAGGAAGGGAGGATTCAGAAGTTAGAGCCGAAAGAGACATAGGAGGGAGGGAGGAAGGAGAGAGGATCAGAGTGTAAGAGAGAAAGAGAGAGACAGAGAGGGAGGAAGGAAGGAGAGAGGAGCAGAGTGTAAGAGAGAGAAAGAGACAGACAGAGAGGGAGGAAGGAAGGAGAGAGGAGCAGAGTGTAAGAGAGAGAAAGAGACAGACAGAGAGGGAGGAAGGAAGGAAGGAGTGAGGTGAGTGAAGTGACAGCAGAGAGACAAGGCCTGGAACCACTAGGCTTCACTGCTGCCCTGAGGTCTGGCTGGGCCTGGCTTGGGTCTACTGCTGTTGCTGCTTCTCTTTGGCCACTGCCTTTAAGGTGGAGAGGAAGGAGGCCAAGCAGTCCTTCTAGGCATGGCCCACTCTCTCTGAAGGTGGGAGAGTGGGACTCCCCAAAAGGTATATTAATGCTTTTAATGGTGACTCTCACACAGTAGCAATGGTGTTGGTGTTGGGTGATGATGATATTTATCAGGCCTGCGGGGGAGAGGATGGAGCTGCCGCCAGACCTTAATCATCATTAATGCCACACCCCCACGTTCATTCTGAAGCAGAGGCATCCAGTTTCTGTTC
>NW_024804998.1:0-1699 GCF_019175285.1 Sceloporus undulatus
TGCCACATCTGAACATTTTCCATACAAATTAGAAATATATTTTAACATGCCCCTCCAAAATGTACAGATGTGCAATAACACCATGTATTTACAATTACATCTTTGTGAAGTTAAGGAACCATACCAATTGCACAAGAAAGTTGTTCATGTCTTTCTCCAGAAAGTGCTTTTGTTAAAACATCAGCCAAGTTATCCTTTGTGTCAATATATTCTAGCTTTAGGATACCGTTCTGAACTAACTCTCTTACATTCTGGTACCTTACTCCAATGTACTTAGTTCTGCACTTCAAATTCTCAGCCTCAGCCATCCCAATGCAGGATTGTGAATCCTCAAAAACCAAAGTAGGCTCAGTGCAATTTTCTCCCAGATCACTCAACAACTGTCTAATCCAAACTATCTCTCCAGACAAATCAGACAATGCAGCAAATTCTGCTTCGGAAGTACTAAGTGCTACACAATTCTGTTTTCTACTTCTCCAAACAACTGGACTACCTGCAAACTTAATCACAATTCCTGTTATTGACTTCTTTTCTGCCTCACTTGCAAAAGAACTATCTGCGTAACACACTAGATTCTCTTCACTTCCTTGAAACACAAGCTTCTTGTTCTTGCTACCTTTCAAATACCTCAAAACATGTTTCACAGCCGTCCAATCATCCCCCTTTGGACTATTTGCACTTCTACTCAATAAACCAACTGCAAAAGAAATATCAGGCCTTGTATTGTTAGCAATGAACAACAAACTACCAATTACACTTCTATACAACTCAGGATTATCAAACAATTCAGCAGACTCTGCACTGGCATAACCAGGAGTCATTGGACTTTTCACAGGCTTTGCATCCTGCAATCCACACTTCTCAATCAGCCCCTCAATCTTTTTCTTCTGACTCAACAGACATCTGCCATCATCTGTCCACTCTACCTCTATCCCTAGGTAAGCTTTCAGATTTCCCAAGTCCTTCAATGCAAACTTCTGAGACAATTCCTTTTGTACCTCTTGCACTTCTTGTTCTGAATTAGCTGTTACACAAAGATCATCCACATAAATCACAAGAACTACCCCTCCTCTAGTGTAAACACAAGCATCTGCAACACTTCGTTTAAACCCAAGCCTTTCAAGCTCAGCATGAATACACTGATTCCAGCAACGTGCACTTTGTTTCAAGCCATACAATGCTTTGTTTAACTTACACACTTTTGTGTCAGTATCACTACCAAAACCAGGAGGTTGTTCCATGTAAATTTCCTCCTCAAGCTTAGCATTCAGGTAAGCCGTCTCAAAATCAAAATGCCTTACCACTTTTCCTTGCCTCACAGCTAATGCAAGCACTAATCTCAAACTTTCTGGCTTTGCAGTAGGTGAGAAAGTCTTGTCAAAATTCTCAAACCTTTGCTGTGTGAAGCCTTTAGCCACCAACCTGGCTTTGTACTTTTGACTATTATCAGGCATTTCCTTCTTCTTATAGACCCACTTGCAACCCACAACTTTGTGGTCTTTAGGCCTATCAACAATATCAAAAACCTGCTTCTCAATTAGAGACAAGAACTCTTGGTCCATAGCAGAAAACCATTTCTCTTTCTCCTCCTTAGGAAAACTTTGCAACTCTTCAAAACTCTCAGGCTCATCAGCCACTGCACAACAAGCAGTTGCAGTCTGAACAACAAATCTCTCAGGAGGCTTTCTCACTCTCTGAG
>NW_024804998.1:1799-3515 GCF_019175285.1 Sceloporus undulatus
GAACAACAAATCTCTCAGGAGGCTTTCTCACTCTCTGAGTCCTCCTAAGAATCAACACCTTTGTTCTACCTCTCTCATCCTCACTCTCTGAACTAGTTTGCACCTCAGTGTCCCTCTTTGACACAACCTCAAACTGACTTGTAGTGATGGGTGTGTGTAGTGTTGGCTGTGTTTGAGTGTGTTGTGAAGTACTGGGTTTCTTCTCCTCTGGAGACATTGTGGACATTGTGGGCTGTCTTACCCCTCCATTTCCAGTACTTTGCCCCAGTCGCAGAAACACTTCTTGATTGGAATGCAATCTCTCCCAGCCAGAATGTTTCTCAAAATTGGCACTTCTGGACAACAAAATTCTCCCATGACCCTGGTAAAATTTATAACTGTTTCCAGAATAACCCACAAACATCAACCTTTTCCATTTACGTTCACCCTTCTTTCTGAATTTTGCTGGCACAAACACATTTGCAAATTGCCCAAACACCCTCAGGTATTTTAGGTGTGGTGGTCTACCATGTAGCATCTGATAAGATGTTTGCTTTACAGCTGAATTCCACACCCTATTTGCTATATGGTTAGCCATTAAAACTGCTTCACCCCAAAATTTTTCAGATACATTAGCATCCAATAACATGCAGTCTTTCATTTGCTTTAAAACACCAATACGTCTCTCTGCCAACCCATCTTCCTGTGGAACTGCAGGATTAGTGGTGTTGTGACGTATACCCTTCTTCTGCAACCAGTTCTTTAGGTCAGAAGATAAAAATTCGCCTCCTCGGTCAGTGACCAAAGAACCCACTTTGTACTCAAATTGGCGCTCTATTTGATTCACCCAGTCTTTGAAGACTTCAGCAACCTCACTTTTCTCCTTCAAGACTTTCACATAGGAGTACCTTGTGTGCCTGTCTAAAATTACAAGAAAATACTGACTTCCTCCAACAGTTTTAGTTAAAGGCCCAGCCAGATCAGCATGCACCACCTCAAACGGCCTCTTGGTGACACATTTTGTTTGCTTGGCCACTGGAAAAGCTTTTAATTTGATCTTACTGCAAACAGAACAATCAAGGTGATTAGGACAAGAATTCATTTTGAACTCAGGACAAACCTCTCCCAGCTTTTCCAAACCTGAAAAACTTATATGACCAAACACTCTGTGAAAATAATGTGCACAATCTGCATGTAAAGGCACATTACTAACACTGGCACACTCAGCTTTGTCAAGCATAAAATACAATTTGTTTTTCTTTTGTGCTTTTGCACATACCTTGTTCCCTTTGCTAATTATGCATTTATCCCCTTCAAATTTCAAAGTATAACCATCTGTAGTCAATGCAGACACACTAACAAGACAATTCTGCAATTTGGGAACACACAAAACATTTTCAAAATCTTCCCCAAAACTAGGAACATGTACAGTACCCATATGTTTTACCTCTCTGGGAACTCCATCAGCCATTGCAACAGACTGAACATTTGACACAGACTTAGATTTTAGGAACTTATTGTTATTACACATATGGTTTGAAGCCCCAGAATCCAGCATCCAGACTGAACTCACTGTGGCTGCTTGATGGGCTTTGCAGTCATTGTCCCCAGCCACAACTGCCGCTCCACTCCTGGAACCTTTTCCCTGCTTCTTCTTCGATGCTGCAAACTTCCAACAGTTCTTTTGGACATGCCCTGGCTTCTTGCAATAATAACAAGACTTGGACACTGCAGCCT
>NW_024804998.1:3615-4869 GCF_019175285.1 Sceloporus undulatus
TGCCCTGGCTTCTTGCAATAATAACAAGACTTGGACACTGCAGCCTTCTCCTGCTGGCTATTCTCCACAACCTCTGGTGGTTTGAAGACCTTTGGTATCTGTCGCTGCTGCCTCTGCAGGCCTTCAGATTTCCGTCGCTGGCTCTCCTCCAAGACGCGCGCTGACACCAACTCAGCAGTCATCTGGTCTTCAGCCGTCCCTTGAAAACTATGCAAGACATGCTCATAGTCCTGGGACAAACTCCCAAGCAAGATGTACGCCTTTTGCTCCTCAGGCAAGGTGACACCTCTCAGCTGCACTTGTGCAAACAGGTCATGCATTTCCTCCAAATGCTTCTCAGGATCCTGATTACTTTGCATCTTGCAAGCATATAACCTTTTGCAACAGAGCATCCTGGACAAGGCAGTGCTATTTTCATGCACATTCTTCAAAGTGTCCCAGACAGCTTTAGCACTAGTCTTGAGCCTCACATGATTAATCTGGTTAGGCTCAACAGTGAGTAAAATTGTAGCTCGTGCCCTTGAATCATCAGTAAGTGTAGCATCAGTAGGACCTTGTTCCACCACACGCCAGAGACCCTCACGGACCAACAGCGCTTCTGTGTAAACAGCCCAAGAGCTGTAATTGTTGTTGTTTAGCTTAGGAAATCTTGCTGCCGCCTCCATGACTTAAAGCAAATGGCAAAACAGCCAAGAGTCCCAGCAAAATGTCCAACAAACACAGTTATCTTCCCATTTGCCTCCCGGCACAGGACAGATGAACAACACAGAGCAAACTTACAGCTGGAAGAAAAACTCCACAGCAGACTCTCAGTGGAACAGGAACATCAGCAACAGCAGACCCTCCAGAAGACCATCTCAGCACACCAGCTTGGCAACCATCCTGGGAACCATCCTCAGGCAAACCATCTCGGCAACCATCTCGGCAACCATCTCGGCAACCATCCTCTGCTACCACTTGTTAGAGAAAAAGATCTTTGTGATGGTTGATGTCTCTTGTTACCGGTGGTTCTGGACTGGTACCAACTGGAACAGATGCAGTCTTCTCAGCTACTTAATATCAAAGTAACTTCCACACAGATTTTCACTCAAATGAGGGTTTATTGACTTTGTTGCTATTTACACTTTACAGCAGGCTACTATACATCTATACTCTTTCAGAGTCCATGCTAGAAGCTCGAATGTGACATCAGTCTTTGTTCTCTCAAAAGATCATCTTTCCCACCAAGTGGACACACCTCTTTCCCATGAAGTC
>NW_024804999.1:0-4869 GCF_019175285.1 Sceloporus undulatus
CCCCCGGTCGCCCCCGTTAGAACGCGCTGGGAAGCGGTTTAAGCCCCATGCGATAAACTCTACAGTCACAAAGTTGTGAGTTCGATACCAGCCAGGGGATCCAGGGTTGACTCTGCCTGGCATCCTTCTGAGATCATTAAAATGAGTACCCAGCTTCTTGGGGGCAATTAGCTTCCACAATGTAAATCGCTTAGGAGTCCTTAAGTGCACTGATAAGCAGTTAAGAAATGTACTTGCTATTACTAATTGCTATAGCAATATAGCAATCGGTTATATCCCCCACAGGGGGCCCTCTTGGAACCAAACCCCAGTGTATAACAAGGGTCCACGGTACTGCTTAGAACGGTCCTGAAAGAAAGGTCCACCTGTGCCTCAGCAGTGATTTTTGAAAGAGCTGCCAGGCAGGAGTGTGTGTGTGAGAGAGAGAGAGAGGGGGGGGGGGGGATTCCCTTCTCAATCTGATGTTAAAACCTTCCCTCCCCATACTCCTCCAGATCTCTCCAGTTTCTTTCCTTCTCAACCCAATGTTAACCTTCTCTCCTCATCAAACAAACACCCCATTTCCCTCAAGTTCCGTCCCTTTTCAATCCAGTGTTAACCTTCTCTACCCATCAAACAAAGTAGGAGCCAAGAAGGGAGCTGTCAATCTATCCTACTTTTTCCATTGCCCAGTAACCTCTTATGTTTCCCATCATTCAGGAAATCACACACCCACTCTCCCAGGGTGCTTCCAGGGGATGCAGAGAAGTACAAGTAGCAATGGGGAGTGAGAAACTATCTTGCCTTGAACTTTCTTCAATTAGCTTATCTTTGGGTCAAAATATTTGTGAATTGCTGCAAACATATTCCAAGAACAGCCAATACATATTTTCCATTCACATTTTATGATTTGGAGTTGGCCCCCAAACACTATTGCTGCTTGTGGATTTTGGATTTTGTTGTATTTTACTGCATGGCCAACACAGCTACTCATACCAATGGGTGGCAGACTAAGATGTATGCTTCTGAATTGTGCTCAGACTAGGTCTCTGGCAAATTTCATCAGGAAGAAGGTCCACAAAGAAGCAGCAACATGGCTTGATGCTTAAGCCTTTTCAATGAGAGCTTGCTCTTTTTTGGTGGCAGGGGACTGTGAGAATGGCAGGACAAAAAGGTAATGCTTACAAGTTCTGGTTCAATGAAGGCATTGTTCACAGTGCATTCTCAAGTGGTGCTATGGAGCATGATGGGAAATAAATGGTTTCCTGAAGGGTTGAATTTATTTTAGGCGTACATGCTATTGTGTGTCACCTTTAATATCAGCGTTCGCTATCCACCACAGCAATTAAGGAGCTCTAATCTCAATATATAGAGAAATCTGAGCTTTAAATATCTTTAATCTCCTTTGTGGACCTGCAAAATAAGCATTTCACAGATCTAAGTTAAAATTATGTTTTAAATTAATTACATATCACTCAACCTCCCACTCTCTTGTACTGTAAAGTAATTGTGGTGGGACCTGATCCCAATAACAACACTATGTGCAGGAAAAGGAGGTTTAATTTTCCTATCCTGAACTCCCATCTGCACCACACCATAGCTTTCGAAAAAGATATCCTCCATGGGGATCCAGGAATTCTCCCCTTCCCCTTCAATTACTCTGGGAAAGACAAGTAAATTTCAGGAAAGAAGTGGTTGGGGAGAGAGGAATTCAACTTCCCTTCTTGACATATCCTTGATTATTCTTCTCAAGATGTTCACACAAACTCTGATATTGAGACAACAAGGTCCAAGATGAGATTAAATTCACTAACCCAGTTTTATGGACCTCTGACACTACTCATGAAAATGTTATGAATACTTAATTACTTTTCATACGCTTAACACTGCCAGTTTAGAAGGACATAATTGGAGGGAAACCCAAAGCAATTCCACAGTCTTAGCATCAAGCAATGCTTCAGAGCAAACTTTTATTATACAACTGCACTGCCTTAGATAAGAGAATGTTCCAGGGGCCCAGAAAACAACATCTTGTATTTGTAAACCTCCCACCACTTCGTCCTTATTTTACAAGAACAAAAATTCCACTAGTGTGGAAAAGATGGAATAGCAGCACAATGATAGCATAAGCAGCTATCCATCTACAAGAACTCTTGCTTTGTCACCTAGGACCATGACCAGATTCAACAGGTACTTTCAGCATTCAAAAAGGTGTGTGCACTTTGAGGTGTTTCCATGAGCTATTATCCTTCAAGGAAGTGTATTAATCTATTTTTATGTTTTACCACCACTTAAAATATTATTATTATATCATTTTGAAATTTCTTATACTTATTGTTGTTACAGGTTCCCTTATCCGAAATGCTTGGAACTAGAAGTGTTTTGTTTCGATTTTGGAAATTTTCAGATTTTGGAATATTTTCATATACATAATGAGATATCTTGGTGGTGGGACCCAAGTCTAAACATGAGGTTCATTTATGTTTTATATACACCTGATACACATAGCCTAGAGGTAATTTTATACATAATATTTTTAAGTATTTTGGATTAAGGGTATTCAACCTGTAGTTGCTTTTAGAATAAAAAAGGTAAGACGTGGTATAAATGTTTATCAGCCAATCACACCAGAATTGTGAAACATTTCTCAGCATTCGCACTTCATCCAATAGTTATGACTAGTGCTGCAAATTTACATACAACCATTTTAAACAGACTCAACATTTTAAAATCAAGTCTGATTTACTTATAACTGGCAACTTCAAACCGATTCAAATTACATTCTTGGCTCCAAGTGTTGATTCACTATGTGTATGGTGGAGAACTATTTCCTGACATTGTAATTAGCTTCCCACTCCTTTTACTATTAATTATTTAAATGTTACAGAACATTTATTCTATAGCATAGAAAAGTATACATATTTCATTTTCTCCACAAATTATCTTAGGTAAAACAAATGTGCTCAGAACAGACATGCTGAATAACAGATATTTCAGCCAACAATAAAAAAAGGAATACTGATCTGCATATATAGGTTTAATTGCTACAGTGTCATTACAGACTTATACAAATTCTTTAGGGTTGCTTTCTTTTCTGGGTCTCTTTAACTAGGTTTATGGGGAAAGTTGCTGGATCAGACAGATATTAATGCCTGAAAAGTTGGTTCAGTTCAGGCACCTGATTAAAATGGGTCAAAGAGTTCTGACATAGTTTCAAGCGATGGAATAAAGGCACTCTGGAACTATTTAAAAGCTGAATAGAAAATAGAAGCATGGGATTGGAGAGGTTCATCAGAAAAGATAGTGGTAGACATAACAGCTACAGGTGTCTGTCCTCTAAGCCAGCATTTCAAGCTGGCTGATGAATGGTGGCTGAATACATGGTACTGTTTCATTAAAGTGGCACAACCTATTACTTGTTGTGATCCCTGCAATGGGGATAATAAAAGCTGTAAGATAAGAGATTAGACTTCATCCAACTGTTCCCAGAAACTATTGAAAAGAAATATAGGCCGGTTACAAACCGGCATTTGGGACGTCCGGAGGAGGTCCCATTTTAAAAAAGGGACGTCTCTTCTAGATGCCCCTGGGCCTAATACGGACTCCGTCCATACAAGATGGCGCCGGCCCTTCTACATGGCCGGCGCCATCTTTGCGTATCGGACGCTAAGCGTCCGTACGTGTCGCGTCCTTTGTGACGTAGCGAGTGCGCTCCTGGCGCCTCGCTACGTCGCAAACGCGACTCCAAAAGAAGCTCCATTTTGGAGCTTCTTTTTCGGTCCGCAGGGGAGCCGCGCCGTGTGGAGGCTCCGGCTCCCCCGTGGACTAACCGGCGGCGGCGGCAGACCGCCGCAAAGCGGCGGTTTGTATCCCGCCATAGTTTCCTGGATCAAAACCAAGACAAAACACAACACAATATGTTCATAAGGGCATCTATCTCGCAAACTGAAAATGCAGTGATTGTTTTAAAAAGAGGTGAGAAATGAAGTCCTTTCCATATTAAACTCTTCAAGAAATGAAACACGTGGAATATCCTTTCCTTCATATGTTCATGCTAAACACAGTTTGACTGGATCAAAAATGTTCTCTAGCCCTGCAGCCTGTCTAAAAGGTAAATTGTCACTTCTGGAGGCTGGCTTCCCAGGAGAAGCAATACACTTTTGTTGGGCCAGTGGATAAATTTATCCATGGAGTTTGGATAAATTGACGATTACAACAGCCTTGCAGAGCCCAATGTGGCCCATGGCTACGCTTGGCCCTAGTTCTGATCCAGAACTGGACTTCAGCTACATCTATGTACCGTACCTTAACTCTCAGAATGACACTTGGAAACTGGCCAGCGCTAGTGAGAACATTATGTATCCCAGCCACAAAAATTTCCATGTGGCTTCAGACATTTCTGCCTGTAGGAGCACAGTGTGTACAAGCACACACAGTATGCAAGCCGCAATATCATACTAAGAATTTCTCTACCCTTGAAACATGTCAAATGCCATTGAAGGCAGAGATGGGTGAAGTCACTTTGTGATGACACCATGCCACATCATGCCTGTCTCTGTTACATTTTATACGAACAAGCAACAAAATGAGACTTGCATCTCAGGCACTAGTTATACAACTGCCATACCTAAGTGGGATCCAAAACTCATAAATATGTGTCCTAGTGTAAAATGTTCAATAATTGAATCTTATAAAACTTAATACAATAGAGATATAAGAACTCACTTGAAAAGACTGATACAACAGAATTGCTGCAAAACCAAACACACTTTGACAGAATCTGCACCAGTAGTATAGAAGGCAATTATTTTAAAAGGGTAAATCAAGGTAAGACAAAAGATGCAACTAATTTGTAGTACAATATTTTGTACTATACCTTGAGTTCCTTTT
>NW_024805000.1:0-4868 GCF_019175285.1 Sceloporus undulatus
TAGTTATAGGGTGCTGTAAAGTTTACATAAAAGATACTCGACTTGTACAGCTAAAAATTTACATCATATAAAAATTAAAATAAAATTAAACTATTAATAAAATTAAAAATCTGATAAGAAGAGAACTTTAAGAAGAATGGCAATATAGAAAAATTAAAAAGCACATGAAAGCCCCTTTTTCCTGAGCAATCAGTCTTCAGTGATGGGTTGAAACCAAAAGATCTTCAACTGCCTATGACAGGATAGCAAGGAGGGCATCAGTCTGATCTTGCTAGGAAGAATCATAGTATCACAGAATATTATTATTATTTTATTTATTTATATCATGCCTTTCTCCTGGAATAGAGACTCTGTTTAATCACAGAGAATCATAGAGTTGGAAGAGACCTCAAGGGCCATCCAGTCCAATCCCCTGCCATGCAGGAAAACACAATCAAAGCACTTCTGACAGATGTCCATCCAGCCTCTATTTAAAAGCTTCCAAAGAAGGGAGTTCCAGAACCTGGGGGCAGCCACCAAGAAGACCCCATCTGAGGATGGTATGACAGAGAGAATGGCCTGCCCAGAAGATTTCAAGACATTGGCAGGCTCATATACACAGATATGGTCCTTCAGATAACCTGGACTAGGAGCATGAAAGAACATGTGCATGTTTTCCCCACCTTGCTCCGAACCCTGAGTGGATTCGCTGAGGTTGACAGCCAGCTGGCTCCCAAAGGAGTTGACGCCCATCATCCCCGAGTGAGCATGGTTCCCGGCCAGGGAGGACAGCTGGTTGGAGTTGCGTGGGACGCTGTACAAGGCCTCAGCAATGTCCGCAGCTCGTTTCAGGATGATGTCCTGAGGAGGCAAAGGAGAACAACAGTAGATAAATACGTGTGTATGTTGGCATGCATGTAACTGTATTTCCTATTTCTGTGCATGGGTGCGAAAGCTGGACAGTGAAGGAGGCTGATAGGAAGAAAACCAGCTCACTGGAAATATGGTGCTGGAGAAGGTTCTACAGTGAGCCCTTCCCTTACGTGGGATCCGTTCCGGACCTCCCCACATAAGGGAAAAATGCGTATGCTCAAACCCCATTAGAAGTAATGGGGCTTGTGCATGTGGCACGCCCCATTACTTCTTCCAGGGCGCAAGAAGAGTTTTTTCAGCACGGCTTCCAGCTTATGCTGGAAGCTGCATATACAGATAAAAGACTAATATATGGGTTCTAGATATGACAAAACTGAGGCTGTCATACTTTGGCCACATCGTGAGAAGGCATGGCTCATTAGAAAAGACTATAATGCTAGGAAGGGTTTAAGACAGTAGAAAGAGAGGAAGACCACACAGCAGATGGATAGACTCAACTAGGGAGGTCATGGGTCTGAATCTACAAGTCCTAAGCAGAGCAATGGAGAATATATATTGGAAATTTATCATACACAAGGTCAGCATGAGTCGAGAAGAGCTAACAACAATAAGAAACTCTGTTTGGTTTGAGTGCTGGGCTAGCACTCTGGAGACCAGGGATCGAATCACGGTTCTGCCAAGTAAACCTATTGGGTGACCTCAGGTAACTTACACTCTCTCAGTGTCAGAGGATGGCAATGGCAACCCTCTTCCAGAAAAACTTGCCACGAAAACCCTGTGGTCTTAAGGTTGGCGTAAGTCAGAAAAGACTCGAAGGCAAACAGCAACAACAACAGGGAGAGGAAGGGGGCAGAGTATTTCCATTCCCCTAGACTCATTTGGGGGGTCCTTCCTTTTTGCAGGTTTTCCTAAACTCAGTCCATAAATTCCAGGGTTTCTCTTTCTCAGCAGTTTTACATTCGTCCTCATTAATAATTTTTGTTCTCCTGTAGTCTGGTCACACTCTGATATTGCTGTGACACATGTCCCGGTTTTTATCTATGAAATGTTGGAGGGCATGTCAACCTCAGTATTTGAAGCAATAATGCCTCTGTTCATCAGTTGCTGGGGAGTGTGAGATGGAGGGTGCGCTTGCATTCATGCTCTGCTCGTGGGCTTCCCTTTGGGACAACTCTACTGTGTAAAGGCAGCGTTGGACTAGACAGGCTTGCTGGTTTGATCCAACATGGTTCCTCTTACGTTGCTACAAAAGGAAGTGGGAAACAGGGCACACCATTTTATCATGTGGGGAGCATGAGCAGGGAAGATTTATGCCCTACGAAGGGAGTGCAGGGCAGAACAGCAGGACCTGAACAAGGGAAACAAAGGCCCGAGGAAAGCCAAACGCCTCCCACGTCATGTCTTGACCCAACGCCTCTGCAAGAACCGCAGCAATATCCGTCCAGGTGGCGGTAACCGCTACTGAGCCGTGAAAACACTGGCTGGCCCCAGTTACGGGGGTGCGGAAAAGATGGGGCCGTTTGTAAGTCCGTTACTTAACGGCACTGGAATTCCTAATGATGAACAGATGTAGGCCTTGGAGCCAACTCCGTAGATGGGCCCAGCCAGCTCAGTGCAAGGTTGCGGGAAAACAGGGGGAGGGGAGTGAGCCTGGTCCAAGATATGGAAATAATTACTGGCATGGCGTTTAAGAGGACCTAAAATGAATCAGGGACTCTGGATCCGTGTGCTGAGAAATATCCTCTTTCTTCCAAGACAAATGCTGCAACTGTGATGAAAATCACCAGCGTCCGTATGCATATCTCTCACTGGTGGTAAAAGACTTGGCTTTTGGAGCACCAGATAGCATGGGGTTACAATACATAAGTGAAAAGGCTTAACATTTATATAGTAATTTCCAATGTGCAAAGTGTTCCATGGGGATTCTGGCAGTAATCCTCACAGCAAGGGTAGGGAACCTCCAATTTCAGAAGAGTTCTTGAGAGCCACATTCTAGAGTTGGGTGAACCTAAAGGCTAAAGGGTTGGGTCCCTTCAGCTTGAAGTTCCTATTGTAAACAGTTAAGTCTCCAGAGAAGCATTTTGACTTTTAAAAAATTGAATGCACAGAACCTTTATAACAGATGCAAATCTACCAAAGTGAAAAAAAACCTGAGAAGCATTACATAACCTGTGAGTTTGAACAGCATTGAACAGTTGTTTCCAAGGCCACCTATCATGATCAAAACAGAGGTGAAGGGGAAAAAATAAGGGACTTTGTATGGAAGCCATTCATAATTAGCTACCATACAGTTGGAAAGGGTCTCATGGGTCATCAAGTCCAACCCTTAGTGACCTTTCTTGGGGAAGGCAGATCTGTTCACAGTAGTTCATGCCTTATTTACTTTCCAATTAGACTACTGTAATGTGCTCTACATGGGTCTGCCCTTGAAAAGCAGCTGTTCGGAAACTGCTGCTAGTGCAAAATGTAGCAGCTGGACTGGTGTCAGGTATGCATTTTAGAAACCACATAACACTGGTCCTGCAAGAACTGCACTGGCTTCCAATTAGCTTCTGAGCTCAATTCAAGGTGATGGTCTTGACCTACAAAGCCCCAAACAATTTGGAGCTGGATATCTGATAGGCAGCCTCCTCTCATATGAATCTGCCGGAAATCTGAGATCTTCAGAGGAGGCCTTGTTTCATGCCCCAACACCTCGGGAAGTTAGGTTGGTGGATACGAGCAACAGGGCTTTCTCTGTAGCAGCTTCTCAACTGTGGAACCCATTGACCAACCATCCCTTCTAAGCTTCTTGATGGCAGCCAAAACAGGGCTGTTCTTCATGGCATTCAAAGTGTGAAACTGCTGTTTGATTCTGGTACAGTATTGCTTTTATGAATTTTAAATAAGTTTAAAAAAATGTTTTTACCTCTGTTTTGCTTTAACTGGTTTATATTTGTTCATTGCCTTGGGAGCCCTTGTGGGCTGGGAGGTGAAACAGAAATACACGTGTCCCTCCATTTTCATTAGGATTAGGGGCACAAGACCCCCGTGAATATGGGAAAACTGCAACTAACAAAAACACCATGCTTTTACCTGAGAGGACACCTCTCTAGAAATCTCTAGGTCCTGGTCAACGTCCGACAGACACCGAACATAGAACTTCACTGGAGGAGCTACCAATGCCTAGTAGAGTATTCTCTCTAGGAATCTCTAGGTCTTTCAGTGCGGCTTTTGGTTAAAGTTGACCATGGAGTTGCACTGGAGGACCTAGAAATTCCTAGAGAGAACATATTAATCAAATTTGTGAATAATCAAATCTGCAAATATTAAAGCCACAAATATGGAGGGATGAGTGTACTTAAATACTATCCACACTGCACAACCCTATCCCAAAAATAGATTGAGCACCATGGTTAGCTCAAAGTTCGGACTATTGTCCAACAGACATGGGAGCCTCCAGCCTCCACTGCAGAGGGAAGATGGTCACTTACCTGATTACTGTGTGGCATCCCATACAATGCTTCCACCAGGTCAGCTGCCCTCTTGAGTAGCACTTCCTGGAATGAGAAAAAGATATAATGGATGATGAAGATTTTTCAGGCTCCATGTAATCACTACACTCATGCTTTATTTCCTCCACAACCATTCTCTGAACACTAACCCCTAACTCTTGGGGGGTTAGTGCATGTCCTTTGGCATCCATCTTCCTTGCCACACAAATCTAATCCTTATGAGTCATTGGTTTGGCCCAATGGATGGAGAGACCCTGCAGAAAAGGTTGTAACAAGTTCAGTTCAGAAACAAAGGCCCAGCACTGGGCGGTTCGAATTCACGTTATTTCGCACAATACCATCATACCTGGGAGTCCCTCCGCATTGGCAGGATTCAAATTGGCCAATCTGCATTCGCGCGAAGTGCATTCAGTGCAGAATGTTTTGTCACACCGGTGCTCAACATGAGGATTGGCTGATTCGTATCGGCCCCCTCGCACATGCTCAGTGGTGCCCTGCATGGGTTGCGACCTTAAACGCTTC
>NW_024805001.1:0-4868 GCF_019175285.1 Sceloporus undulatus
CGCTGTGAGGGGAGCCCGCGGAGGCAGCAGGCCGCTTCCACGGGCTCCATTTCGGTCCTTGCGGCCCCAGGCCTCCCTCCGGAGGGAGAGGCCTGGGGCCATATGGACCGAGAAGGAACCTGCGGAAGTCCTCCTCCTCCTCCCGGGCGGCGCGCTCAAGAGGAGCCCATCCCCTTTGGCCAGCTGGCCAATGGCTGGCTGGCCAATGGGGACGAGCTCCTCCATCCTAGCCCTGTGCGCTGCCCAGGAGGAGGAGGAGGCGGCCTTGGCGGCAGCGGTGACAGCAGCAGGACCGGGCTGGGGCCGGTCCTGCCGCCTCCGCGGGCCGCATACGGCCCACGGGCCAGGGGTTGCCAACCCCTGTTCTAAATACATGGGGGAAATTGTTGAAAGAGGAAAGCCCTATACCTGTACGGGAATACTCGATAGTTTTTTTCCTTGATAGCCATGGATTCAGTAATATTGTTGGCTATCATCCGTGCTTTCTTCATTGCATCAATGAAGTCTTCTGAGGTTTTCAGCACTGTGTGGTAAGTCATAAAGTAAGTCGCTCCAACTTCAGTGTTATTGTCTATAAAGTTAACCGCAGAGCTATATGCAGCATGTCCGCTGTAAAGAAAGACATATTTAGCATGCAAAGAATGACTGCTAGCTCAAACAAGTAACAAAATATCCTAGTGTTTTCATTAGCTTCAGTGAACAATATCAGATTCTACTTTGGACAAAGTATACAAAATAAAACAGAGGCTTATTAATCTGGACATGTTTTGATAAGGAATCAAAATAAATCTCATTTGTGAACAGATGGCATCCAATTGTCAGAATGAAAGCCAATCACAGATATGTTCAAGAATATAGCCCAGCAGAATAGGAAAGAAATCCACCTGTGTTGAGTCAGGTTTGCTATGTTTTCTAACAAAGTCTTCAGTGCTACAAATGTAGTCTTATAAAAGGCTGTCTGAATGAAGGGCAGACACTTTGCATACACGTAGGTGATTTTAAAACAGCTAAAATTGATTTTGTACATTAATAATCTGACATTACCAAAAATCATCAAATTCAGGTACGTAGCTGTACTATGACTGTTGCTGTAGTTCCAAAATAGCAAAATCATTTTAATTGTTTTAAAAAGAACGATGTTCTCTCATTAACTCATCAACAAAATATGGTCTCATTTCAAGAAAAAAATGTATCCAGTTAAGTGGTTTAGCAGCAGTACATACCCTTTACCACATTTTGGATTAGGATTATCAGAGAGGAACATTGGAAGAAATTTCATGAATTCTTCGCCCTGAGGTCTTTGCTTCCCTTCTGGAGTTAATGGCCGGCAACGCACACAGGATGGATCAACAACTACAAGCACATGTGAGAAAGGAGCCAATAAATTACGTCTGTGTGAGTATCTCATATGCATAAAAGCCCACTCATTTTTTTCACAATCTAAAAACATTTTCAAGAAATATCAAGATGCTTACTGAAGTATCCCATATTTTTGTGCCAAAGACACTCAAGAAGCTACTCAATTATAAGTGTGACTTAGCTTAGGCTTTGAAAGGCTGTTTTTTCTTGGCAGTATCAGTGATCAATTTTCACTGAAACCGTTTAGTTTTCACAAATGCAATCCTATTTATGTCTGCTCACAAGTTCTACAAAGGTCAGTCCAGAACATTTCAAAAGGCAGTTATTCCCCAAATCCCAAAGCAGGCAATTTAAAAATACTACACAACCCAACTCTTGTGTGTATGATATGTAAGCTTGGGAAGAGAGACATGAATTGCAACAAAATATGTTCAGTATGCCAAGTTTAGAAGCATGTTTTCACTCTGAGTAGGATTTTTGGTGCATGGCAGGGGGGGTTGGAGTGGATGACCCTTGTGGTCTCTTTCAACTATGATTCTATGATCAAAGCAAACTAAATGTACCTGAAGCATTGCAGAACTGTTCAGTGGCATTATAGACTCTACAACAAGAAGACTGGGGTTTCACCCAATCAAAGTAGTCATCAATCCAAGAAGAAGGGGGATAGCCAATTCTTGTACTACAATATGAAAAAGACCCAAATGTCAGTGTGCATTTATAACTGGCCATTTCTCCAACAGTGTTTCACACATACATACACACTCAATGACTATCCAGTAGTGGTTGTTGCTTTTTTACAAACTAGAAATAAAAGTACTCTGTATTTCAATCATTCTCAAGGGCACTGAGAAATGTGACTCATTTCTGAATTAAAGATAACATAATGAGTATTTTGAGCAAATATATCAGAATATGAACAGAATTTTAAAATTCACATTTTTCTGAATATGTGTCCATCTGATGAGATATCCTTCAAAGAAGATACAGTGCGTTTGATGGGCTGTATTTCAAGAAAAATACATCCCATATGACAAAGCAAGAAAAAATATTTGTCATCCATACATAGATCTGAAAAACCCTCCATCAATTGGCTTTAATTTGGAGGCATTTTCTGTTCCCTATGAGAATTTCAATGTGTTCTGGACTTTTAAAATGATCCATGTGCACAGAACTGCTTCAGAATGCAAACACACACGGGCAGCTTCATAACACTCTGGCGGTACGGCATTTACATGCTGCATGCCACCAGAGCATCATGAAGCCACCGTGGGGCTGCAGGAGGGCTGGAAAAGCCAGCTTTTCCACTCCTTTTTCAGCCGGGCTCAAGGTGGATTGGGACCATGGCATGTGTTTGCTATAGCCCCAATCCATCTTTGGAAGGGTGGCTTCAAGCCACCCCTTCCGTCCAGTCTGTTTTCCCCCCTTATTCTCCCATAGAATGGATCTTAGTTAACCAGTTAGTAATTTCATTTTTCTCATTCATTTCAGAAGATGTAAATGAACTATTTTATGTGGTGCGTGTATGTGGGGGTGTTAAACTGAAATAGGGTGGGGAAGAAGACATATCAGAGGACAAATAAGATTATAACCACTGAGAAACATATGAAGTATAAATAATTCAGGTTTGCTAAAAAGCTTCCACAAATATTTAAAGCTACTGAAATCCACTGATTTGGGAAGAATAGTCTTAAATCCAACCGCTAAGCCCAACTAAAGTAGACCCATTGTATCAACTGATGAATCATAGGGCAACACTTATGTAAGTTCTATTGATTTAACAGGTCTTCTCTGGTTGGGACTAAAGTTGGGATTTAGGCCATAGTCCAGTTTGGTTTTAGCAAACTATTGGGTATTGACTTAGCAGTTAAATACACATCTCCAGGAATACCTACTGGAGAGTTGTACCTTGAAATCCCATGCCAGTCTATTAAGAAGAAACAGCAATTTTAGTTAGAAGCACTTGACAGAGTGTACCCCACAACAGGTTCTGAAGTTCAAATTCTAAATCTGAATTTGGTTCAGTTCTTAAAGAAGTTATTTGCATGTGAGTCCTAACATTTTATGAAAAAAGAAAATGGAACACTTACTAGCTACTAAGTTCTGCTGCATTGAATAGTTGCTGTACTAGGGAGTTGTTTTCACATCCCATTCCACCGCACACCATGTTTTGCCCATCCAACGTAGTATAGTTATGTCCTTCTTCTAGCACAAAATAGACTGGAGGACCTGCATGCACACATTTGCTCAGAGAGTTGAAGTAATCCAACACATAGGAGTCCTTGTTCATGAAAAGGGAAATAAAACGAAAGAAGTCAAATATAGAAGTGCCTCAACATTTTAGCCTACATATTATTACAAAAATACAAACATGACTATTTTTTCTCAGAGGAGAAGGATGATAATGGAACTTTTCAATAGGTTTGCTTTTAAGGAATTGGGGGGGGGGGGGAGATCCCACATGAAAGCCACTTACATCTGGCATTGATAAACGCTGGTCCAAGCCAACCTCTACTTTGTTCATAACTGCTATGCTGAACGATAACACTCCAATAAATATGGATATCTGAAGAATAAAGAAAAAGTGATTTTAATTCATAAAAACAGCTTTCATTGCTACCTTTCAAGGGAGTATGCACTTACACTACATTGTGGAAAAACACAGATTTCTCATCCTCCAATAACTACTAAAATACTGTAATACAAAAGCATGTCATGATGAAACAGCAATATATGGGAAGCAACAATTTAAAGCTTTCTTAATCAAGCAACTAATTCAGGCTAAGGAGGAGGGAGGAGGCAGATTGAAATAAAAAATATTGCTGAACAATTAAGGGATTTAAGTATCTACAGTATTTGCCTAAATAAGTATTTAAATAAATATCTAAATATCTATTTCCCGAAAGAAAGAAAGAAAGAAAGAAAGAAAGAGCAAGACAATTTAAAAAAATCTCAAAAGGCCTAAATGAACATGATATCAATATAGTAATTACTCAAAACAAAGGAAAAGAAGGTATACATACCACTATTGGTCTTATCCAGTCCTTTAGAAGGAATGGAGAATATATGTTTTTGAAGAATAAAAACAATACACTCTCAGAATGCTGTGCATTACTGATTTCTTCACCACCTTTGATACAACACAGGATATCATACCGATTTTTCTGGAACATAAAATGCCTAAATTAATATATTGCCAATGTACCAATTACTTAAAACAAATGTAAGAGATTATTGCAAACTTACCTCTTGACGCTTAATGTCCAGGCCCAAGAGACTTACAAAACAAGTAATCTGAAGAAGAAAGTCAATGAATACAGCCACTGCAGCAAAGAGGGAGAAAGTACGAACAGCAGGCATAGTAGACAAACTCCCTAGAAGAAGACACAAATAAACAGAAGTATGTAATGCCCTCTCATTACACAAAATATATGACTTTATGCGAAATCATGGGTGTTTAATAAAACAATATGTTCAAGATGATGATGATGATGATGATGATGATGATGATG
>NW_024805002.1:0-4867 GCF_019175285.1 Sceloporus undulatus
AGATATTTTCAAGTCTTAGATGGTTAAATCTGTGAATGCAGAATCTGCATAGTGGATTGGCCAAGAGAGATCCCAAGTCAAATCTTTGACTGTTAAGCTGATTCAGGCCCGGCAGACGGGCCTTACGTCATGCAGCATCTGCATGTCACTGCACATCGCTGACATCACAAGTGTGCCAGTGGCTGTACTGCCCCTCAGTTACTCTAGATTCCCAAAATCAAGCCAAAATATTATCCAGTGAATCAGTCACATTTATGAAAATCTAAGTTTTCATTTTTACAAATATAATAATTCATGCAGGGACATCAGCTATGATTACAGCTGACAACAGTTTTCCATGTTATTTTCTGTGTAGGAAAGAATGGTAGGTTGTTATTTTTGTTTATTTGCCTTTAATTTACTTTTGTTATTCACTGACATTGCAGTTTTACATCTCATTCCTACAACCTTCTAAAAGCTTGAATTCTATTTCTACCTTTTACCCAAGTAGACAATGTAGGGTAGCAATTAAGAAGGGGAAACTATGGTTTTCTAAGCCTTACTCTCCTTCTAGTCTTTGGTGGAATCTTGAAAGGTATTTACTGCAGGAAAGCTTTGAGTAGCACACCAAGAGCTCAAATAGATGGGCACAAAAGATCAGCCCAAGGAGATTAACACATGGGAGGAATTTCTCTTAATTTCAAATGAAAAGGAAGTGGGGCTAGAACGCATTCATGTGAATTCGCTAGTTTAGCGAATTTATGTGAATGCGAATTGCCTTCGAACTGGCTTCTCATTGCCTGAAAATAGCATGGCATTGCCCAAATTTGCGTGTGGTAGTCTACCATGCAATAATGTTAAACCCCATGATTGTGTTCGGATTGCCATTGGATTATATTTCCAATTTCCCTTGTCTGATAAACTGCCAAGTCTACTCCGGCAGCAAGTGGGTCAGGACTGCGCTGACTGCATGGGCTGCTCCCAAAGCAGACCACAGCCATAGGACCCAACCCACACTGGCAGGAGCCATATCATCCCGGCTCCTTTTTGCTCTGGTCCAAAGGACCAAAGTGTGGCTTCTGCATGGCTTCAGGACTCTTTGGAGGTGTGCGTCATTTGGTTTTTGATTCTGTGTTGTTGTGCTTTTTCTCCTGTTTTTCAGAATTCCAAAAAAGGAGAGCTATTCCTCAAATGTGTATAATGAGGCGGGGGGGGGGGGGGGGGACCTTTCAGTTTAAATTAATATTAGAGCTATCCCTGCCACCAATATGTACCATATATCAACTTTCTCATTTGCTAATTCAAACCCTGGGTTCACTGATGGACTTTGTTGTGCCTTAAATTGCCCAAGTTAACACAAAAGATGTCTTCCAGTCTTTGATTCCTAAGCTCTGGCATCTACATGAAAACACGAGATCACAAGCTTGGGTTTAAAAACAACAACACATGCATCTTTATCTTCCTACTATTATGTTGAGAAAATTTTTTTTCAGGAATTATTCATGACGATGTAGTTTGTTGCTAGATAGATCTAATTGCGCATACATACTTTTTTATTTTACAGTTCCCGAAGAGCCAACTAAAAAGCCTACAGAAGAGAAACGTAAGGCTGTTTCTTGAAAATAACCCAGTTCAAATGATAAACATTTGTATGTTCCATGCAACTCAGTAGCAGGCAGGATGTTTATGGGGGTAGATGGCAGCAAACGTTCTTAAGGAGCTTGGGCATATAATCTTTGGCAGGCAGATGAAGGGGACTGCTTTTAAAAAAGTATTTTACACAGGTGAAGTATTGACAACAACAAAAACAATTATGCCCATAAGGAATTCTAGCAGTTTGGGATGCATCCTTGCACTGCCTGGAACCTGATGCTTCTGAACGTAAGGAGGGGGGAAGAAAATCAGGAGAAGCATAGATAAAAAAATGTTACAATTGGGGGGGGGGTGTGAGTGTTTAATGAAAAGAAATCTATAGAGTTTATACAAAAAGATGAAAAGACATATAAGTGGGGGAATTTTTCCTTCAAATTCACATGCACAGAATTAGCATAGTGTGTTCTAGTCCATGAAGAAGAAGCAGCTGGGGGTCAAGAAAGATATACTTTTACCTTCAGGAACATTTGGGGTTTGTTCACCTTCACTTCAGCAGCCAACATCTTTGGGGCTGTATACCTTCACAAACTGCCATACCCTTAGGGCAATGTGTATATATTTCAAAAAATACCAAAGCTTTTCCTATGCATGTTCAGGTTCTGCTCTCCCTCCTTCCCCCAATCATATTACTATGTAAAGATTTAAGTTTTCAGTGCACACATTCAGCTAATCTGTCTAGGAAAAAATTTGGCCCATCATATAAAGGGAACTCAACATGTTTTCATAGTATAAGATATTTAATGGTTCAAATGTCCTTTTTTTAAATCCATAGAACAAGCAAAGGTTCCTGCATCAGCACATGGCACAATTGTGATTGTCGGTCTCCTGGTAATGCTTATCCTTATCAGTGCAGGCATTACAGCCTATATTTTCTCCAAAAGACGAAGGAGACAACTGCAAACCACTGCTGGGTTTGGCAACTCCTTGTATCAGGACAATGTTGTTATCCTTCAGAATGACTCAGACTCTCTTGCGGACAACAAAACAGAAGATTAATACATTTTCCTGTAATCTCATTGGACACAACAGAAATGATATCTAAGTAGAAGGATATACCACTGCACTGTTTATAAATTCATAGAAGTAACCATTTGGAAAATATTCAGTTTAAGCTGTAACTCTCTGCAACAGGAGGGGCAATTACTGGGACTTAGGAAAGTTACATTGGTTTTCTGAGCCCTGGAAAGCTAAACCCCAAATGGGGTGAAGGGTGTAAAAAAAATCTAAAAATAATCTGTATCATGCCTTATCCAAGCCTCTCGGGCTGCACTATTGCACCCCCCTGACCTGTAATGGACTTCTATCATAATAGGAAGAGCCTGGCTGCCCCCTTCAAATGTTGAAGAACATGAAGTCCCTGAGAAGGTTGAAAAACTGCTTTGGGCTGCAAGTGGTTTGTAGCCCAAATTTTCCAAACTAGAATAAAAACTACTAGTGTGGAATGTTCTGATTGTAGAAGGGCTATTAAGTGAGAGCATATGTTATACAGAATATTTGCAAATTAAAGATCATTTGATTTATAAAATTAAGAAACCTCTACAGTAGATAGTAACAAGATAGAGAGTTTGGTTAAAGATGGCTATGTGAGGTATGTATATGTTTGTAGTGGGTTTTTTTTTCCCTTGTTTTTGTAACGTCAATGTTTGATTTGTATTTTTTATCTGCAAATAAAAAAATTTATAAAAAAAATGATCTTCTTTAAAAAGAACTCTACAGATGCAGCTCACAACGCTTAATTGCACACAGAGTTTTTGATGATGTGATGCATGTTTCTGCCTGCACAGTGCCTCTACTCATCTTTTAGGTATTGCTGTGTAAGGTTTATAGCTATGTGTTTCCCCCCTGTGTTTCCTTAATGTTACAATGGAATATTTAGCCTCCTGCATATTTTAGTTCTCCCTGCCATATATTTTTCCACCTTCTTTATATGTGTGCATTTCACTCTGAAGCTTCTCAAAGAAAACCACAATGTCAAGGGTGAAACAGAAAACACATTAATATTGGTTCCCAAGTTCTCTTACATTGCCTTTAAGTGGTTCTTTCCCTCAGGGATGATAGCACTAAAAGAGCAAGTGCATGAATGAATAATGGGAAGTGGAATGATGAATTAGTAAGAAGAAAAACCCAAAAGAAATCAGGATAATTAAAATCCTGTTCAGGACAATCAATATCGTAATGTTCCTTGTCATCAAAAATAAAAGTCTACAAGCACTCACTGCCCCTTTACCCTGCTTTTCTAACTGCAATGTACTTTGAAGCATAGGATTGGAATTTCAGGGACACATCTTTGGGCCTAATTGAAAAAAATACTCCTCTTGTTTGTGCCACAAAGATGAATCATACTTTAAAGTCATCAGAGAAGTACATGCATAAATGGGTCCCTGTGGTATACAGTCTACAGTTTGTCCTTGGAGAAGAGAAGCTCAAGTTATATTTTTTCATCTCCCCAGTTGTTCACTAGTTGGTCCTGGGCAACTGGTGATGTTTCTACTTAACCTATGCTATGGATTTGCTGATGGACAAATGATATCAACTCATGTAGGAGAAGTTTAATAGAAAGCAGGTATGCACACACTCTTTCTTGCAGCTTTTAAACATACTTTTAAAATATTTTTGCTCTGGGAAGCTTTTTATGATACATTTTTATACTCATGATGATTTGTCTAGTTTAGTTTAATGCTGATGCTTACTGTCTTTTATATTATTAGCTCATTTGTCATGAAATGTTTTAGAAGATGTTACAAAAATATCAAAATAAAAACATGCAATAAATGTCTATACCTTACAGCTTTGTGATATAGAAAACAGTGAACACATCTCAAAATCTGAGCCACAACTTGCGATAACACAATAATTGAGCCTGATAAATAGCCACTCAGCTGAGTTGCCAGTGAGATGGCTATTAATTAAAGAAAATACTCAGCTTTATCGCCAATCTCCTTGAATCAAAACAAAATTGAGACTTATCAGTTAGCATGATGCTGTCTTAAGGTACCAAACAATTTCCCCTTCCCTTAACACTTATGAAAGCTGTGTGGATTACAGCCTCTGTCTTATAAAACTAGACATGAAATAAAAGTTTTATGTTAAAATGATATTAATTGTCATCATGCCAAACCACTTATGGAATTTGACCATATAAACATTAGCTGTAATATCAACTGAACTGACCCATACCTTAGATTACAGAAAAATCAAACTAGAAATTTATATTGATAGAATACCATTGAAGTAA
>NW_024805003.1:0-4864 GCF_019175285.1 Sceloporus undulatus
ATAGCAGAAGGGGGTTGGACTGGATGGTCCTTGAGTCCCCTCAACTCTAGCATTTCTTGTTGGGGCTTCACAGTTTATTTTTTGAGACTGGGATTCCCCTCCCCCCTTTTGTGTGTGTGCCTTCAGGGTTTTTAAGCATAGGAATGTTGTTTAAACCTCTGCCAAACTTCCTTTTGACATGGTAATTGAGTTTGAAATGCAAAGTAATTAGTGTAATTATTCGCCTTGTCTTTTATTGTCATTCAGAGAAATCTGTGAAAAATATTTCGCTGGCTGCTGAAAGGGGGAGAAGAAATCACCCTTTGAAAGAGGGATTTGTGGAACGAATATTTTTTAAAAAAGTTCTCCTCAAGCTCTCAATTAACGAGGAGAAAAACATGGGTTTCTCCAATCACTACACAAGGCAGCAACATGAGCCAGCTATCTTGATATTCTACATCCATTATTTTGTGAAGAGTCACCTCTCCCTGATAAAAGTGATCTTTTAGTTACACCACAAAATGTTTGGCACATTTGGTCTAGCTCCTCAATAAAAACCTGCCTGACCATGGAGACCCTATTAGCAGAACTGATATGAGCCCTGGTGGCACAGTAGTTAAATGCCAGTGCTGCAGTCATTCATTCACAAACCATGAGGTTGTGAGTTCTATCCCAGTCAGGGGCTCAGGGTCGATTCAACATTGCATCCTTCTGAGGTCAGTAAAATGAGTACCCACCTTGATGGGGGCAACTAGTTTACAGTTATAAACCACTTAGAGATGTATGAAGTGGTATATAAATGAAGCTGCTATTGCTATATTACTATTACTACTTTAGCATAGCTTCTTGTGTCACAGGACACCACCATGGAAAGGTAGTGTAAATTTGGTAATGCTGTGGTGGGTAAGCATGGAATGCAAGTGTGCAGGCCAATAATGAAATACCCTGCTACTACGATTACTCTTACTAATACTACTATTACTTTATTGATTATAGATTTACATATGATAAAAGTATCTATGGCGTACCAATGCAAAACCTCTGAATTTGTAACCTTCCTGACAGGTGTCATGAAAGGAAAGCCAGTCATTTTACTGCCAAAGAGGGGGAAGAGGTCATTGTAGGAGTTTGTTCCTAGCTCTGCAATAATTTGACTAGCCTTGTGTATTATATAACATGGTGTGTGTGTGTGGGAGGGGAGGGCACTCTGACTCAGGCAGCCACATATATTGGACTTTCTGTGCATGAATAATTACTGTTTTGAGTGGGAAAGCTTTTCCAGTTGCTGAAGTATCCCCAGATTCCTTAGAAATTATGACTCTATTGTGATGAAGATAACATTTGCATAAATGTCATTAATTTTTTTCCTGATTTTTAAAGCAACTACTGCTGATCTCTTGTTGATTAGCCAGAATTTCAGTAGACAGCTGATTATGCTCCTATTGTTCAATGAAATGCATTGAATTGTCCTTTGTAAGGAATCATCCTGGCTGAAAAAATAAATAACATCTGCTTCTAATCTCCTTACATAAAGCAGCATTTAATGCTGGATTATCAGCTTCTGGTACCCAGTGTCTTCTAAGCAGTTTGTGAATACGCATACTGAGTTAAAATTGAAGTGTTAGTCACATAGGTCTTATCCTCCCATCACCGAGCCATTGCTGTGGATTGCCTACTCTCAAATGTTTTACACATGAAAGGGGTTTTAGCAACAAGTATACCCATGTGTACTTGTAATACCAGAGCAGGTCCTACTGTTAGGCATAGGAAGGCAGCCATCCCAGACAGCAAATTGCTAACTAATTTGTTGTTGTTGCATTTTTTTTCTCCCAGAGTAGGAGAGAGTTACTTTTGGGATTTTCCTCCTCATCTGCTAAAATAACTCCACTGAGTGAGTTTTACATAGCTTAAGGGGGGGGGGGGGTATACTTTCTGCCTCTGCCTAAAGCAGAAAATTTATTTTGGCCCGGCCTATCCCCATTCTTACTGTTAGAGACATAGGGCCCAAACAGACAGGCCAAAATAAAGCTGCTTCAGGTCACTTTGGAGGTATGATGTTTAAATGATGCATGCATCCTAAGAGGCTGGAAGCCTCATCTCATGCCCAGTCCTCATTTGTGAAGGTTTTTCTTCACCCACTGCACATCAAACTCTTAAAAGTTTACCTTTAAAAAAATAAATTCAAATTGACTTTAAGAATGTTTTATTAACACTCTTGCAATAGTGTTATCCTAACTGTAGAAAAGAAAAGGCTGGTGGCTTCTATATATGTGGGATGGCAAGTCTCCTCTTAAAATAAGTTATCTGAGATGTGGAACCTTGGGGTGAAACACACACTTAAAATGAAGCAGCCTCCAGCTGCTTTGAACGTATGGTGTTTAGGTGACACAAACTTTCAAAGCAGCCGGAGGCCATGCTGAAGCTGTGCTCCAGTCCTTAGGATCGGAACAAAAAAGAGCCAGGATAATCTGGCTCCTGGCAACAGGGTTCAGCCAACTTTGAGAGTGGTCTGTGCAGTTAGTAAGATTCTGACTCACTTCTGACCAGAGTGGACTTAGGCTGCTCTTTCATGCCCTTATCGCCAAAATATATACAGTGTCTTGGATAGCTCCTTCAAATTTCAGACTATATCCAGATTTCCAAAAACTGAAATATTCAAATCCCCACCCTCCAAAAAAATTATTTCATGGGTGGCTGAGACAAGGACACCATTGTTTTCTAAAGGTTCAACTTTTTTTCATGAACAAAATTATTTTGTATAAGTATTGCATAAAACTACCTTCAGGGTCTGTGTTTAAGGTGTATATGGGACATAAATTAATTTTATTTTTTGACTTGCATCCCATATCAAATATATCTCCTTATCTATATGCAAATACAGGTATTATACACACACACATACACACACACACACACACACACACACACACATATCTGAAATCCCAAACACTTCTGGTCCCAAGCATTTCAGCCAAGGGAGACTCTGCCTTTAACACTAGGGGTATAATTATGTGCTAATTTCCTTCCTGAGGGAAGCAAAAGTAATTTTTAACATTTAGCAGCATAGTATTCAAGAAATTTGCCTTTTTTAAAAACAAGACTATTAGAAGTGCAGGACCTATTATATGAAAAAAATGCTTTCTTTTTTGCAACAGGATTTTCTGCAAAAGAAGCAGTCTTTTCTGTGCAAAAATATATGAATGTTAATAATATTTATTCACAGAGCTATTATCTTTTGTGCAGAGAATGCCGTTTTCTGTGAACGAGAAAAAGTAAAATAAGATTTATGTGTACATTTTGTGTACAATATGTTCCAGGATTCTCCTTGGCAAGGTTTCCCACCACTTAAGAAACATGCTTTTGGGGCATTTCCCCCCAATATTTCTGAATATTTGTTCCATTCTTGCTTACCACTTGATTGACATGGAAATCACCAGCCTCCACTGTTGTAAAGTAGCTGCAACTTAGAAGAAGAAGAAGCCAAGCTGTGACAGAAAGACAGCACAAAGCTGCCTTAAACAAAGAAAGAAATAAAAATGTCTAACCAGCAGCTGCGAGAAAAGGAGAAATCAGGATTGAGACTACATTACCTGTGGAGCAGGGCAGGGAATGAAGCCGCATAACAATTGATGAAAATGCCCATCAGTACTTCTGTTTGGCTAAGGAGGAAAGCCCTCATTGGCATTAATGGAAGGAGAGTGTCCTTCCTTAGCCACTTAACAGCTGATCAGGTGCTTGTCAGTCAGAACCTTCAGGGTGATTTTCATCAGCATTTTCTATAGATAAATGTTCCTTTTGGGTGATTCAGGTTGAAATACATTACACTAAGCATTTCAAATTTAATGGCAAGGTTTGCAGATCAAAAAGGGGGGGCATTTTTAATGAATAAATCACACCCTATAATTATTCATCTGCTTTTGATTTAACAAATAGCTTGAGCAATAAATATTTTTCTAATTTTAATAAAAATTGGTACAGTAATTCATAAATATCAAAGTATGCTATTTGAACATGTCAGATCAGTGCTATTAGATATGCAGCTAAAATCATCACTTTAGCTCTCACTTGAGATAAATTGCATCAGAGTAGTTGTACTTCTCTGGGAAAAAATGTCTTGCTGGAAACAAGAAGCAACCTATTGATGCTGACTAATGCTTTTCTTACTGGAAGTGTGGTTACCAGGGGGGTTGCATAAATTGTCTGACTTGAATGATTGACACACTTTCCCTACATTTCTTGCCAGCAGTGCTGACCTAAAAGGAAATCATGGCTGGATAATTGTGACTAGAGATGCCATCAAGGTTCTCTCAAGCTAGACTCAGCAAAGAACTTCAGGGACTTGTTAAATCCTAAAAGGAGAGGATTTAAATCTGTGCCACATCAAATGTAAAGGTGATAGGAATGTCAAAGATTTTTTTTTTTAAAAAAAAATCCAGTTTGTGGGCTGCAAAACCATTAACAAAGCTGTGCAGACTCTCATTTTCACCTTATTGCAAAGACGTGCAGTTTGAGTTTTTGAGTTTTGCACATTATTTGCATGCATATACACACACACATGCAAATAATGTGTAAAACTCAAAAACTCAAAATGCACATCTTTGCAATAAGGTGAAAATGAGAGTCTGCACAGATTTGATAAAATGTACATCTTTGAAAAAATGCACAAAACACTCTTTAGTGAAGCTTGTAGTCTTACCAGGTTAATATATATGCAATCCACTTGAAGTTTCTTTCCAACGATGGGAAAATGAAAGAGTGCACACAAAAATGAGGACATTAAGGAAAATGTATAAATATTCAATTCATTAGACATACATACCAAAATGTGCACAACCTCCACTCTAGTCTATCAATTCAGTAATAATAATAATAATAATAATAATAA
>NW_024805004.1:0-4862 GCF_019175285.1 Sceloporus undulatus
ATATGGGACAGAGTCTTCGAACTGTGAACTATTGATATCTCAGAGAAAGAAGACACTGCCCTCTGTCCATGCCATTCAACGCAACCTTCAACTGGGGGTGGGTTGTGGTATTGTGTTCCCTCTTCATTGTATAGAAGAGGATTATGGACCTAACTAATATAGGCAGCCCTGGTTGCCCTGGAGAATGCGCAAGGGAGAAATTGGATGGCCTAGATTTGGCACCCAAGAATAATAATAATAATAATAATAATAATAATAATAATAATAATAATAATAATAGTATCTTTATTTATATCCCTCCTCTTCTGTTTTGGGGATTGAGGGGAGGAACAACAAGGTTTATACAGTACAAAGATATTAAAGCATCAAAATCCCCCAAACCCCGTCCCAGAACCTCCCTCCCTAAAATATGAAGTTATAATAATAAAATCATACATAAATACATAGCAATAGCATCAAGAAAAGTTAGCAGTTAACAAATGAAGAATAAGAGTCGTAATTTATGTAATTTTATATTGGATATAGACGATGTTATTGTTTTGAATATAATGAGAATTGGAAAGGTTTTATCTGGGAGCCACCAGAGAGAAAGGTGAGATATACATGAAATACATAAACAAAGGAAAAAATGAATAATATAATCAATCCTAGTTATCATAGCCAATGGTGAGGAAATGGAAGGAACTGCAGTCCACATGTATTTGGAGGGCTGCACCTCATCCATAACAGTATCATCATCATCATCATCATCATCATCATCATCATCATCATCATCATCATCATCTAAATATGAATAAATAAATTAGCATTTAATCCATATCTTACTGCAGCAGAGGATCTTCTTTTCCTTCATTTAGAGGCATGCAAGAAATGCATTTGGATGGTGTTCCCCCTCAGATTCATGCTCCCTAAAATGCCTTGCCAGTGAAGCTGCCATAATGACACACTTCCAGATGCAGCCTACCTGGGATTTAATTATTTTGGATTAATAGCAAAGGGAGTTGTTTTGTGGGAGACAAATGCATGGTGTTCTGGAGAGTCTACATCCTCAGGTTGCCTTTGGGAATTGGAGCAGATTAGTAATTTTAGCTCTAATTATAGTGAAGGCAGTCAGACTTTAATGCCTGAAGAAGCTGAGTGTTCATTGTTTATGTTTCCTTATTCTCCGCATCAGCCTCCATAAAATGCATATTCCTTCCCTTTAACCTTATCAAAAACCTACCACTTACCATTTGGGGGTTTCATGAGGAAATATTCCCACTGAGTTCTGTGCTGTCATCAGATTCATCAGGGAATAACCATGTTGCTTTGGGCTTCCTTAGTAGTTTGTACACATCTCCGTAATGCAACATGTGCTTCCATCTGGCCCATCATTACTGGCAGGTTATATGGAATGGCACTCCTAAGAACACAGTGTTTCAGGGAAAATGGCCCACGCAGCAAGAAGACATGAATACTACAATACACACATTCAGAGTCACCAGACTGACAACTGAAAAGGGATCCCGTACTTTTAAGAACTGAGTCGAAAAGGGCATTGTAGGAAATGTTGCCATAACCTGACCACTACAGAAAAGGCCTACACAACAAAGCAGCCACCATTGAGTGCCAATAAGAATCAGTTTGGTCTCCAACCTTTATTATTAGTGACTCTAACAGTTGCTTCACCTCCCCTATGGCAGATTGAACTAAGCTAGAAGTACCCCAATATTGGAGCAACTCTACCTAGCATCATGCCATGTTCTCCTCTCAGCTTTCCTTGAAGGCTGACATAGGAAGATCCCTTATTCGGAGAGACAATGCCCCTGACAGTCTGGTACTATAGAAACAATTTGGGGGTTGAGAATGGGAATCCTAGGTTTAGGCAGTACTGACCTCCCTCTGAAAGCTCAAGAGGCATCTCTGATGGTGTAGATTTGGCCAAGAAAAGTCAATACCACCAGAAGAAATTATTTACTGAAGCAAAGCTTTATTGAAGACACAAGAGCAAGTGTTTTCTGGGGTTCTGATAAATGTTGAAGTTTCCTTCTTTCTGCATTGCAGGGTCTGCGGAGAGTCAACTGGGATATAATAGGGTATCTTGAAGAGACGAGGAGCACCTGAAATGAGAGAGTGGGACAGTTAATGGAGAAGATGGGGTTCAAAGAAAGCCTTGGAGATCTAGCGGAAGTGGATCTTGATTCAAGGATCCCATTGGGGCTGAATGAATGCCTGGAAAAAAAGACCTCAACTGGGAATGACTGGTTGGGGCTGGACTCATGTCCAATGTTCTGTGGAGAAATATAGCATTTGTTAGAGAATGGGGTTGTTGGGATTAATATTCTTATACCTCTTTTCTTCCATTACTTTGAATTAATGTCCCACCATAACCCCTTGTCTTTGCAATGTCATCGGTTCCCTGAAAAGCCTGAAGAGTGGGGTAGCCTTTTTTCAAGGGGGAAGAACAGAAGACAGTAGCTGCAAACAGGAGCATTGCTTCCAAGACAAGTTGTGTTATATGTCTCTGTACAGTATTCTTTAGAACATTTGAATGGAAATGGTGGCTGTAGCCTCTAAAAGGAGGTTGCATTCTTCGGGGGTTTCTTCTGAATACCTTTATATTCTACAGAAATGGAGAATGCCAGAAGTTACAGAAGGGCTGTTTGCTCCTTCTAGTTAATTTCTTTGTACTCCGTCTTCTCTTTATGGACTTCATGCTGGCTTAGAGTCAGGAAAACCATGAAAACCAAGAGGGAGCCTGGTTGGATTTCTAGAGTTCAATTGAAGGGATGGAGAGAGCATTTCTAGAAGTGATGGAGTGACATTAAAATTACATCAAATGAAACCCTGTCGCCCCGGTTTTGGAGATCCCACATTTCACTAACTATAGGCACATTGGACTACAGGGAATTTAGTTTTAATCTACATAGTGTACATCAACAGCTCTATATAAATAAAACATAAATTCATCCATCCACCCACCCACCCACCCATTAATCCATACCACCATAAATCCATCCATGCATCCATCTATCTATTCACCCATCTATCCAGGCAACTGGACTGTCGTCCACGCATCCATCCATCCATCTATCTCTCCATCCACCCACCCACCCATCCACACACCAAATGATCCATCCATCCATCCATCCATCCATCCATCCATCCATCCATCCATCTTCCCTCTGTCCCTTCCCCCCCCCCTCTGAAACATCTAGAGACCCCCTTGGCTCCCTTCCCTTGGGGTCTGAAGTTCCAGGGCAAAACCCAAGAGAACACTCCCTTCCGAAGCCAGGCTCCCTTCCCCTCCCCCAAAAAACCCTCCCCAAAGAATCTAGGCAGAGACCAGAGGGCCTTCATTCAATACAAGGGGTTTATTGTGAGGGTTTTCTTTGCCGGGTAGAAGAGGATATCAGAGGAAGGAGGTGAGACAGGGGTGCTCTGGGGTCAAGCATCTATCTTCCTTCTCCTTGGCTGCTCTTGGGCTCTCCTCTAATTGCCAGCATAGAGAACCTGAGTGATCGTGACCAGAACCTGGTCCAAATCCTGAGGGTCAGGGCAGAGGAGCAGCTGGGGGGAGAAGAGGGGAGTGTCAGGCAGGGAATGGAGGGGGCCAGATCCACTGGACCCAGGGTCCTGCCAGCAAACCCAGAGGGAGCAGAGACTCACGATGTCAACAGCTCCATTGGGGTGGAGGGCAGCCATGAGGGAGGTACCCACCTGGGCTGATATGGGGTCGAGTGGCATCATGAGGGTCCCGATCGGAGCAGGGGGTCGGAAGAGGCTGCCAAAGGAAAAAGGAGGAGAAGGAGAAGACAAAGAGGGGAGAGGTCAAGGGGGGACAAAGAGGAGGAGGGGGGATCGGACCCTGGTGAAGCAGTGGTTAAATGTAGTGTTGTGACAAACCAATTTTTTTCTTCTCTCCCATCGAGAACTAGATGCAATTTAAAAAAAACAAACATATTATTTTCAAAAGTCTATATCATGGCTATATCTTTGAATACTACCATGAATACCATGATATCACATTTTTGCTGATACCATGATTTAAAATGTGTGCCAGCTCAACAGAAAAATCGACAGTCTCCATCTTTCCAGGCATGAACTTGGGTACTGGAGCTCAAGGAAGGGGACACCTGTTCTTCAACTGTGTCTGACCGATGGTCCTCAAGTCAACATGGCTGGCAGCTGAGCTTCACCCTTCCTTTTTTTATTAATGATATTTTCAAAAAATTTTACAAAACGTTTTACAAAAAAAAACGAATACATTTTACAAGAATAACAAAGTGAAAAATACATAAACAATATATAGACAAAGACAATAAAACTAATCACAGCCTACCTCACCACTAAACACCTAACACTAATAAATCACATTTAACATACATTGCACCTTCCAACTGCCTGGATCTCTAGATAATGTATCTATTTTTCATTCTCTTTATCTTACATGTTGCCCAGACGTTCCCTTCACAAAATAAAAAAGTTTATTTGATCCATTTTTCAAAAATAAGTTTTCTATCGCATTATTTTTAAACAATCATTTACCCTGTAGTTTACTTTAAGCAAGTAAATCTATATGAACAAGCTATAACTTAATTATAAAGAGTTTACCCTCAGTTTAATTGACTCTGTTGTCATATATGGATTGGAAACCTGAATTCATGCTGACATCTAACTCCTGGGGCTATCAAATCATTATAGCTCTCCTCATACTAAGTGTCATTACATAGTTATTATAATACCACAACATTTTCCCATCTTCTTTCTATAACTTTGTAAAAAGGCTCCCATTCTTTTTTGATAGTTTCTTCATTTTTCCCCCTCATCCAACAGGTCATCCTGTCCATTTCTGCCATTTCAAATACTTTCATTAACCACTT
>NW_024805005.1:0-1880 GCF_019175285.1 Sceloporus undulatus
TTTTTTTTTTTTTGGTCATTTGAGATGGCTTCTTTCTTGAGTGAAAATCTCTTAATAAGAAAAGTGAGAAGACTTTTAAAACCTCCCAAAGGAGCTACTTTTGGCCTTTTTTGGGGGACAATCCTCCTCTTAGAAGCCAAAGCCCAATGATTGTGAAGAAGAAGAAGAAGGCTTGTATTAAAACTATCCTCCCATTTCTGATCCGCTTTTTTGAAACGGCCATGTTCCCCAGAAGGAGCAGAGCTGTGTAATAAGAAAACCCTCTCAGAAAAGAGACACAAAGAGACACACTTCCTTCCTTTTGGCCCAAGGAGCCTGGCCTCCTTCTGACTATGGAGCCTAAGGAGACAAAGAGAAGCCTCTGTTCAATTGAGGCCTCAGAGAATGTTCCGGAACATTATTCCCCACAGTCACAAGCAGCACAAAATGGCCACCGTGAGACAAAATGGCTGCCTCTGTCTCAACACTTGGCAGTTGGCAGTTTGAGCCTTCAGGGAACCCAAAATGGAGGATGAAAGGGCCCTAAAGTCAGAAGGGATCCCAAACAGGATTTCCAAACCTTAACAACCCCTAAAATGCCAAACCAAAAGAACATTCCCAGAGTTCCATAGCACTTAGCCATGGCCATTACAGTGGTGCAGAACAAGAAGGCCCAGGAAGGTGGCATTAGTGATGATTAAGGTCTGGTGGCAGCTGTATCCTCCCCCCCCCCCAGCCTGATATCATCATCATATCATCATCATCTTTCCTACAGTGTGAGAGCCACCATTAAAAGCATTATAATCCCCTTTGGGGAGCCCCACTCTCCCACCTTCAGAGAGAGTGGGCCTTGCCTAGAAGGACTGCTGGGCCTCCTTCCTCCCCTCCTTAATGGCAGTGGCCAAAGGAAAGCAGCAGCAGCAGCAGTAGACCCAAGCCAGGCCCAGCCAGACCTCAGGGCAGCAGTGAAGCCTAGTGGTTCCAGGCCTTCTCTCTCTGCTGTCACTTTGCTCCTCTCTCTCTCTATCTCTTTCTCCCTCTAAAACTCCACTGCTCTCTCCTCTCTCACTCTTCTGCAAGCAGAGCTAAATAGAGAAGCAGAAGCTCCACCTCTTTTTGAGGCTGGACAATGGGGGCAGAACAGCTAGAAGACCCCGCCCCCTGCCTCAGAAACACACTTTGTTTTCTGGCAGCCATTTTGTGTGCTGCTTGTGACTGTGGGGAATAATGTTCTGGAACCTTCTCTGAGGCCTCAGTTGAACTGAGCATTGGCTTCTCTTTCTTTCCCTCAGGCTTTATAGTGATAAGGAAGCCCAGCTCCTTGGGCCAAAAGGAAGGAAATGTGTCTCTTTGTGTGTCTTTTCTGAGATGGTTTTCTTGAGACATGAGTTTTAAAAAGGACCAGAAATGGGAGGATAGTTTTAATATTATTATTATTATTATTCAAAAACATTGGGCTTTGGCTTCTAATAGGAGGATTGCCCCCCCAACCCCCCCAAAAAAAGGCCAAAAGGTGCTCCTTTGGGAGGTTTTAAAAGTCTCTCCAGTTTTCTTATTAAAAGATTTTTATGCAAGAACGAAGGAAGTATACCAGACCATCTCATATTACCAAGAATGAAACAAGCAAATATAGAAACAAAAAAACAATAAAAATAAAGATTAGACAAAAAAAAACAAGTGCTTGTTTTTTGAAAGTAAAACCATTATTAAGATGGTTAAAACCAGGCCTGGGTACTTCTACCCTTTTACAACCAGCTCAGGCTGTATCTGTACTGCAGAAATATTCCAGTTTGAAACTGTGTTAACTCTCCTGGCTCCATCCTGTGGAATCCTGGGATTTGTAGTTTGTTGCGCCAGCAGAGATCCAGAGCCACTCCAAGGCAAGGCTCTCCAGGGCTCTC
>NW_024805005.1:1980-4861 GCF_019175285.1 Sceloporus undulatus
GACCATCTCATATTACCAAGAATGAAACAAGCAAATATAGAAACAAACAAACAACAATAAAAATAAAGATTAGACAAAAAACAAGTGCTTATTTTTTGAAACTAAAACCATTATTAAGATGGTTAAAACCAGACCTGGGTACTTCTACCCTTTTACAACCAGCTCAGGCTGTATCTGCACTGCAGAAATATTCAAGTTTGAAACTGTGTTAACTCTCCTGGCTCCATCCTGTGGAATCCTGGGATTTGTAGTTTGTTGTGGCAGCAGAGATCCAGAGCCACTCCAAGGCAAGGCTCTCTAGGGCTCTCTTGGCTCTCCTTTGCTTGTGAATACAGTGGGCCCCTGGTATACAAGGGGGATCTGTTACACACACACACACACACACACACACACCGTGTATACCAAAATCTGTGTATGCTCAAGTCCACGTGTGCCAACATTGGGGAGAAAAATCCCTCTCCTCCCCTCTCCTCGCCAACTTTTTTCCTCCCCGCCGCCATGGTCTGGAGAAAGACCATGTGGGGCTGTTGGAGGCCAAGAGGCCTCCAGTCCACCATCTGGCCCTTCTGCAGAGATGGCAGTGATGGAGGCAGCGGCAGCGAAGAGGAGGCAGAGGAGCAGCACCAGAGGCCTCCTGTCCAACTCGGCCTGCAGGCCCCCACTGCCACCACCATGGAAGGGCCGGGTGGTGACCCAGAGCCCTCTTGTCCAGCTTGTTTGATGTTTTTGTCTTATATACTGTTTAATTTGGTTAACTGCTATTAAGGGACATAGCTATGAGATTCTATGATATGGGGTGCACTATAAAACTTTTAATAAATGAAAAGGTATTTCAATCCTATATATACATATTATCAGACATAACTCCAGAGAGTGTTAGCCTTTTGGATGCCAGAAGGCTCCTCTCATTCTTCAATGCAAGAAGCAACACTTCAGCTGCCTTCTAGAAGGTAAAGCCAAAAGGCTTCCAAAAGAACTGATGCCTTGGGCAAGTCACACTCTCTCAGCCTCAGCGGATGGCCATGGGAAACCCACTCTGAAGGAACCTGCCAAGAAAACCCCTTCAGAGACTCCCATAAGGTCACCATAAGACCTGGAAACAACTGGAAGAGAGACCCCAAGAACAACATTGGAAATAGGGGCAAGCCTTGCCTTGGGCAAGTGCAATGACTGGGCCCCAGTCAATGGAGGTCTTCTTCAGGCAATAAAGGGAGGTTTATGCAAATGCAGAATGACATCACTGCTACGGAAGGCTCTCTTGACCAATCAGAGAGCAAGATGAAGGTCCTTCTGGAAGCTTCCGTGAGAAGGAGATATAAGGCCTGAGAGACCAAGAGACAGTTGGGGGAATTGTGTCGGTTGGAGATTGAGAGAAAGAGTTAAAGAGTGGATCTTGGAAGTTAGTCTCAGAATTGGACGTTTAGGTCTATTTATTATTTTAATAGCTTGTATGAATTGAATATTATATACTTACAAATATTGTACCTGCAAGATTCTTAATATCTTGTATGACTTATATTTCAGTTATATTTTGTTATCTATAATAAACACCTCCTTGGAGTATCTACTATTCTACACTCCTTTTACACGTGTTTTGGCTCAGTTGATGCTTGGGAAGATCAGTAAAGAAGGAGAAATACGGTTCCTTAACAGGTCCCAGTGTAGGTTAAGGGAAACCCTTTTATAATTCACTGGATGATGGCAGTGTGATTTCAGGAAGTTAAGGGTCTGTTGGGCCAAGAGCCATAATGTCTAAATGTCTAATTAACAATTTGTAATCCACTCTCATAGCCTTTTGGTTGAAGAGAGAGGGGTATAAAATTATTATTATTATTATTATTATTATTATTATTATTACAGGGTCGCAGTTGGGCTGCTTGGACCACCGGAGATCATCACAGTGAGTCAGTTGGAAAAGCCCATCTCACTCCAGAAAATAAAGATACTTGAGAAGTTTATACTCTACGTCTTTCTGTAATAATAGCTACAAAACTGATAAGAGCATTTGGGACATTTAGTCTTTAAAAAACAAATATGGCAGATTTAAATGTTGCTTTAAAACCTCTTTCCATCTGCCAGCTTTGTGCTGATTTTGGGGGGAAATGAGAAAGTGTTGGGAGGGAGGGACTGTCAACAGAATTAGGAGTTGCATTGCAGGCTATGGACAGTTTGCGGCCAAGAAAGGTCCAAAACACACGGCAGCAATAGTCCAGTTTGAGAGCGCTTTAAGAGCCCTGGCCCAGTGCTAGGAAATCCTGGTAATTGGAGTTTATTGGGGCAACAGAGCTCTCTGACAGAAGGCTCAATATCTCACAAAACTACATTTCCCAGAATTCCCTAGCACTGAGCCAGGGCAGTTAAAGCGGTCTCAGATTGGATTATTGCTGCAGTGTGTTTTGGATTTAGGTGACCCTTTGCAAGTCACACTCTCTCAGCCTCAGAGGATAGCAATGGCAACCCATCTCTGAAGAAACCTGCCAAGGAAACCCCATGATAAGGTTGCCTTAGGGTTGCCATAAGTTGGAATAGACTTAAAGACATGCATGAAGAACATAAAAAAGTCTGCAATTATTTCCCAGGTTGTACATGGGAATGGGAGGCAGTGAGGTGCAGTGGTTTGAGTGTTGGATTACAACTCTGGAGGCCAGGCTCCAGTGCCCCACTCCTCCATGAAACCAGATGGGTCCCTTGGGCAAGAATCCACACTCTCCCAGCCCCAGGGAAGGCAATGGCAAACTTCCTCCGAACAACTCCTGCCAAGAAAACCTCAGGAAAGGCTCCCCAGAAATCGACAATGACTTGGAGCCACTCCACAAAAAAACTACAAAGCCTCAAGAAAGAGACAGCGTGGTTCAGTGGCTGGAGCATTGGACTATGACCC
>NW_024805006.1:0-4861 GCF_019175285.1 Sceloporus undulatus
TAACTAGGATTGATAGTGCTTTCAGATTATTTTGCTTTGGTTTCTTACATTCTCCACTGCAAAAAAGATTCAGTGGGGGCAGGGAGGAAGACATAGGCTGCATTTCCTAGCACTGAGCCATGGAAGTTAAAGTGGTGTCAAACTGGATTATTTCTGCAATGTGGATAGGGCCATAGAAAACTGATATTTATTCTGACTGCTTTTACATTAACCTTCATTATTAAATTAATTGTTTTGAATTCATTTGTATAATTAAAAAATTATATGGGTGTAGCAATTATAAGAAAGAAATTGTTTATATACAAATCTTCCCCTCTTATATAACACACAGAGAATGACAAATTGACTTGGTGTTGCAAGAAGTGAGTTATGTTTTATAATTAGGATTAGTAAATCAATGCCAGAAAGCAGAATGGTTAATAAGAAGACCATAAATAAGCAATGTTTTTAGAATATATCTCCTGTTAAAAGGGATGGGTGTTTCCCAGTGTAATAATATTTACATGTTATCATTATGGAGGGCATCTCCCCCGCCACAAGCAATTATTCCAAGGACAACCTGTGTCTGTTCTGTGTCAGACCAGCCTTTTTCTGATTTCCACTTCAGTAGAACAACATGCCACAGACACTTCCCTTTTGGCTGTGCCATGATGACTTCCACTGAAGTGAAATCCTTGTACATGGAAGAGTTTCTGTCTCTCCAATGTTCACACAAGAGGCTCTAAGATCTGCCTGGCACTCTATGTTGGATTCCAAAGTCCATCGTTTCCTGCCAGCACTAGCAAAGACTGGGATGGTAAGAGTTGTGGTCCATCCCTGGAGAGTACCATTTTGCAGAAGGCTGCTCTAAATCAAGGGGAAGAGAGGCACAGTCTAAGGCCAGTTAAATGCATTTGAGAACCACATCAAATGTTACAAGCAGAACAAATTCCTGCTTGTTTGGTTAATGGGAGAGAGTAGATGCATGCCTAAAAAGCATGTCCTGTGGAATCCTGGGAGCCTCTGGACTAGTTTACTATACTCAACATACCCTGTAGGAGAGTCTATCTACCTCATCATATTACAAATCCCAAGATGCCACTGGACAGAGCCATGGCAATTAATGTGGGATTGAACTGATGTAACAGTGTAGAAACTTGTGGAAGTTGTCTTCTTTTTTGTGGTGTATGAACCTATCTTTATTCTTTCCACATTTTTATACCTTTGGTACCTTTTTTGTTTGTTTGTTAAAGGCGTAATGCCCAGCAATATATATACATCATTAATGGAGGTATATTTGTATTTTTTAAAAAATTCCCAGTGACTGACAAAGGATTAAATTGTGTCAATTATCTTGTCCTAATACCAGACAGCATCCAAAGATTGTATTGCCACTGTCACGATCTAGCGGAAATAGGATCTCCCTTGCACCGCCAAAATGGGATACACAGCACTGGGAAACCCTCTGGAACCAGTCTTTAGGGGCAAGGGGGCTTAAGTAGGTGATTTCTGTTGTGAGCATCACCATGTTGGAGTTAGTTTGATAGATACAAGACCTTAAGATAAGCAATATTTTCATTAGTACTTGCATGTATCTTGATGTTTTAAAAAGTCTGTAAAAAAAATACAAGAGGCATTTCCCTTGGATTGTTTTTATTTTATTTTATCACATTTATAGGATATACCTCCCAGCCTATAAGAAATATCTAAGCAGTGTGAACTGTATAGATCCAGTATAATAAAACACATCAGATTATAATGTTCACATACCTTCCATTTCATAAATGAAAACTAGGACAGGTATAGCCAGTCAACGCTGGAGTGTATTCAAGACAGTAAAAGTTATTAAATATGAACGAACAGCCATGCAAGAGCAGATACAGCAATTTGTTTTTGCCTGAGTCTATTGGGAAGGGCAGTCTTCTTCTTCCTGCTGAGTTAATTGGGTGCAAACTACAGCAATTGACGTAAGCTGAAGACAAAAGGAGAAAGTGGGAGGATGAGAGAGAAACTTGGACATTTTAAAAGCACCTGAAGAAGTGGGACCACAGAAGATAAAGAAGGAATATCCCTTACTATTATTTATTTCATTTTATTTGTATGCTGCCTTTTTCCAGAAAGGGGCCCAAGGTGGCTCTCATATTGGGACAGTTGGAGGGCATGGGCTCATACAGCCCTCATGTAGATTTTTTTGTCTGAAATGAATCCAAAAGATAAAACACATTGGAATTAAGACAGCAGATAAACATCTTAATTGCTTGCTGTGAACTGGGATATTTACTGGGGCCCTCTAGTGATTACTTTGGAATATAGGCAACAATAACTTTGCTGGGATTGTACTATTTTTGTCAAGTTTCTGTGATGAAATAGACATGGGCAACTGACTTGTGGTAATTCACATGCAGAAATACCATCTGTATAGAAAAAAAAAACCACAGCAGAAGGTGCCTTATGCATTAGGCTTTATGTATATTTTGAAAATAGCCAGCATGCTACTTAACCATTCTTTAAGCTAGCAGCATTGTTCCAATTATTTGCTATGGTGCTATCTTGTACTAATACAGGGTTTATGTTTGTTTTGCATCTTGCCAATATGTCTGTTATCAAAACAGCGCAGGGGGGTCGGTGAGTTGGTTATTTATAACCAACAGTGAGTTGGTTATTTATAGCTCATTAACAAGAGCATAATTTTATGTATATCTTTGTTATGGGCATTCAGCAGAGGATTACCATTGCGTTCCTCTAAGGCTGAGAGCCTGTGATGTATCAAAGTTCATCCAGTGTGTTTCTATGGTGGAGCCAGGATTTGAACCCTGGTCTCCCAGAGTCCTAGTCCAACTCTTGTGCATATATTCTGAAAGAAGTTAAAAGGGGCTTATTCACAAGTATGTCTGTACAGAGTTGCAGCCTATAACGGAAATTTTTAAATGGTAACTTTAATTTCTGCAGAGTCATAAAACTGTGCATCAGGACTGTTGAAATCTGTTGGATTAAATAAGGGGATATTGAAGATATCACAGAATTTGCACATTTAGTCAAATAAAATCTGCATCAGAGATACTGTATTCTGTCCTTGTTTGTATTTAATTAATGAAATAAGTGTATTCCAGTTTTCGAGGTCAGGCATTCTGCACAGAGCCCATAAGTCAAGGAAGGCAGCTGTATTGATTTATAGCTGGCATTTCTCAGCCAGTTCTAGGTGGCATTTCCTCTGACAACACATTTCACTTTTAAGTCCTTTGTGTGGGTGGACTCAACAATCAGTTTCTTTCAAATCAGCTTCATGTCATAGGGATGTAAGGTCTGGCTTTGCCAAGTCATGGCTGTTATTCATGGAAGATGTTAAATAAGTTGTTCTGAAAAATTAAAGCATTTTATTTTGTCCTTCCAGTTTTCTTCCTTGTCCAAGGAAGTGAGTTTGCTTTACACCTACCTGGGAAAATTGCCTCAAAGTAGTAGCCTTCTCTAATCAATCATTTTAACGGGCAAAAGGATTTGGCTTATCTGACTATAGCCAGAGTGGAAATTTCATGGTGAGGGATGCTTTGAGGTTAGTGCCAAGGGAACTGGTGGTAACACAGATGCAAAGCTTGGAAAATACATATTTTTGGGACTACAGCTTCTAGATTCCTGTAGCCAGCACCGCCAATGCCCATGCTGACTGGGGAACCTGGAGGCTGTCATCCAAAGTGGTATTTTTTCCAAGCTGTTTACACAACCTTAATGACTATGCATGCATAAGGAAGAATGGTTGGACCCCAATCCCACTGTTCCCTTTCTGGTCTGCCATTTTGTGCTCTTTCTTGACCTTGAGAGTAATGTGCTTTGACCTCTCTATAACCAGCCATAGAATCAGGACTCAGGTTACAACAGTAGGATGCGTAGCCCACCAAGTCTCATTGGATTACACCTCCCAGCATGGGAGCTGTTGACTGACAACCTGTTTCTTAGCCTTGCTTTAGTTTCTGCAGCCACTGGAGTGAAGCACTCCTCTTAATGAAAGCTGTGGTAGCTGCAAAGGAGATAATGTAGCACAGTCTCAGGCTGTCTGATACAGGAGATCGACAGGGTTTTGCCCCCTCAATGTGCCAGGAAGCAGCACCATATTTGTGCCCATTTACTACAACAGGTATTTTTTTTCCTGGAAACTCTCTAGGTTCCAGCATCAATTGAAGTTCCACCACCTTGAATAGCACTAATGTAGCACGTCTCTGGATGTTTTTTTCCATTCATCTCTATCATATCTTAAAGAGTGTGTGCCTCTCCTTACCTTCTCCCCTATCCTTCTCTGATCTGCATCAGAATTATCAAAACCTTGTCAGAACAGAATGTGTGATATACAGTTGGCCCTTCTTATACACAGATTTCTTATACTGTACACGGATTTAAGCATACACGGTTTGAAAATGTTCCAAAAAAGTATAAATTTACCTTGATTTATCATTTTTTATAAGGGACACCATTTTGCTATGTCCTTATATGTAATGGGACTTGAGCATACACGGATTTTGTTATACACGGGGGATCTTGGAACCAAACCCCAGCGTATAACAAGGGTCCACTGTATTATCAATCTTGGATTTTGCATTCCTGGGGCAATATCCTATATGTGGTCACTCTGATAGCATTTGTTGTTGTTTGTTGTGTGCCTTCAAGACATTACTGACTTATGGGAACCATAAGGCAAATCTATTACAGGGTTTTCTCTGCAGAATTTGTTAAAGGACATTTACCCTTGTTTTCCCTTGAGACCGAGAGAGTGTGACTTGTCCAAGGTCACCCAGTATGTTTCTATGGCTGAGCGGGGATTCAAACCCTGGTCTTTCCCTTGTCTGGTAGGAGTTTACCAGACAAGGGAAATTGGAAGTATAATCCAATGGCA
>NW_024805007.1:0-4861 GCF_019175285.1 Sceloporus undulatus
CTCATCCCTTTATTGTACAAATGGATTCTCTCAGCCAGATAGCTCAAGAATGAAATGAAAGGAACCCCCCCCTTCCTAGCTTGAATTGGAAGCTATCCAGCTGGGGATATTGCTATTGCAGGAGGCCTTAGTTGTTAAGTGAGCCATCCATGTACTGTGGCACTACCTCTGAGCTGAGCTTTTCTGCTTATTGACCAGTGGTGAGCCATTCCAATGGCCCCATACCAGAAGGACTCCAACTCAAGCCCAATGGTATCTGACCCTCCCATTTCATGTACAATCCCACCACAGCTAGCTTTGATTGTTTTTCACACTAAAACCCACGTGGGCAGTTTCCCATGACAGTTCCCACTTTGTGCATAGGAGCATGAAACAGGAAACCAGGGGAAATAGGGGTTACCACACAATAAGAGTAACTGGAAGCTGACTGGGGCTGCTTCAGGCATAATGCTATGATTTTGCTCCATTACAGTTGCTGAACATGCAGCAGGGCTGGCTGGAGGAGAAGCAGTTCCTCTCCATATTATTACAACTGCTAGGGACCTGACATACCTTTGGACCACTACAATACCTGCAGATATAGAGGTCTTCCAGCTACTCAGCCATGGAGAAAATCACCAACGGAGAAAGGGCACAGGCTGCAAAAGTCCAGCATCCTACCTGCCAGGGATAGCCTGCTGAGGATGGAGATCCAAACAAGAGAAGGGGGAGTAAATATACAGCTGCGGGTACCAGAAATGTGAAAAAGGAAATGTGAGTCGACAGTTCCCCATCAACTCACCTGCCCCTAAGAAGGTGCAGGGAACCAGCAGCAGCTTCGTCCTCTTCCTTGCAGACCATACAGAGACATTCAGTGGAAGAGAAGGTGTTAGACACAAAGTGGCTCTCCCTCCAGTATGTTAGCCTTAGTTTGCCAGGCAAGGGGGTAGATGATTCATCTGCTTTCCTGTCACTCTAAGAGTCACCAGCCAGATGTTCTTTTGAGTGTTTCACATGAATCAGGCTAACCTTCACTGCTCTGGATGTTTGTTCTCTTGGCTGTGGAAGCTGAGAAATGACAGCCATTCAGGTATCACAGAGAGGAGAGTACACATGCTGTACTTAGTAACTGTGAGATTCCAATCCTGATATTCCTTCCTCTGGGGACTGATCTGGGCCATATTTATCACTTGAGCAAGGAGCCCTGGTGGTACAGTGGTTATATGCTGGTACTGTAGTCACAAAGTTGTGAGTTCCATCCCAGGCAGTGCTCCAAGTGCTCGGTCTTCCATCCTTTCGTAGGTTCATAAAATGAGTACCCAGCTTGTTGGGGGCAATTGGTTTACATATTGTAAACCGCTTAGAAAGTGCTGAGTTCACTGATAAATGGTATAGAAATGTATGTGCTGTTGTTATTACTACTGCTGTTGCATCAGCCCAATCCTGCTATCCTGTTCTTCGCATTTAGGGCTGAGCTAGGCAGTATTATCATCAACATAGACTTGATTTTGCTGTGACATCCCAACCTGGGAACTGAACCCTGTCTTCCCCCATCAGTCAAAGTGCCAATTCCTGCAACAGACTGGACTATGAATACGGGGAAGGTGGGAACCGCTGGGCTGGGCTGACTGGCACTTGCAAGTGAAATGATGGCTATGAACATGGGGATTGTAAACTGATCTCATGTGTATCACATCTTGGAGGAGTATGGCAGGCTCAGGCTTTAACATGCCACTCCTCAATGTCACTGAATTCTTATCTGCAGTAAAGATGAAAATGGGATGCCTTTCAAAATATGGTACGGTTGTTGGTTTTTAGAAAGACTGTTCTGAGACACAACAAAACATTATGGAGAAGTTGAACAGAGAAAAATTCCTCCAAGCTGTCGTTTGCTCTTTTAAAAGGGGGAGACTGAAGAACCAAATCTGAGGTTTTTTCAATTTCAAGCATTCATTCAAAGACTAATAAAAAAAACTTCAGTGCACCACGAATTCAATAAAAGTATAGCAAGGGAACACTTGATGAGAGAAAAATGTGAAATCAAGTACATTTGCAATACAGTAGAGAGTTGAAAGAATATGAATGTTTTCCTATTATAGCTCTTCTGGGATGCCACATTTTGTATATTAGTAATGAAAGAAGGTACTGATGTGTAAAGCACCATTTAAGTAACTGACTTTTTTACTATACCCTTTGTTGCTTCAACTACCTTTTATTATGTCAGGGCCAAGTAGATCTTTTGCTTTTCCTTGATAGGCCAAGTGCTTGTCTGATGACTCTACCCATGCTGCCTCATATACTTAGTATTGCCTCCCAGAAAAGACATATGATGCTGCCTTGGTTACTTGTTTCAAATCCCTCCTCAACACCTGATCTTTTTTTTTAAAAAATGTAAACCCATTTACTTCAGCTCCCATGCCATATTAGAGCCTTTAACAAACCTGATGCTCTCCAGGTGCTTTGGAGCTCACACCAATCCCCTAGTGATGTGTGAGCACTTTGGAAGGGAGCAGATGGACAGCTGTCTCCTACAACTACATAGGCCAGCAACTGCATCTTGAGCTGGTCTTCCCAGCCTGCCTGTCAATATCAATTTAAAAAAACAACAACTGGGGAGAAGCCAAGAGTGTATGCCAACCTTCCCCAACCTAGTAGTAACTGAATGTCTTCCAAACAAAACAAAACAAAACAAAACAAAACCAAACACCTTCATTTATATACTGCTTCTTACTGAACTAACAGTGTCTAGGTGGTTTACAAGTGTAAGCTAATTGCCCCCAACAATCTGAGTACTCATTTTAGCGACCTCCTCAGAAGGATGCAAGCCTGAATCGAGCTTGAGCCCTTTCGCTGGTATTCAACTTGCAACCATAAAGTTTTGAGTGAGAGGCTGCAGTACAGGCATTTAACCACTGCGCCGCCAGGGCTCCAAACATAGAATAGTGCCACTGTATTCTGGTTTGTTCAGACCTCACCTAGAATACAGTGGACACTTGTTATACACTGGGGTTTGGTTCCAAGATCCCCCGTGTATAACAAAATCCGTGTATGTTTAAGTTCTATTAAATATAATGACATAGCAAAATGGTGTCCCTGATTTTTTAAAAAATGGAAAAACAAGGTTTGATATTTGAAATGTATCCTTTTTTTGAATATTTTCAAACCATGTATGCTTGAATCTGTGTATAAAAAATCAGTGTATAAGAAGGGCCGACTGTACTATCTACAGTTCTGGGCATCACAACTGAAGGAGGATATTGATAAGCTGGAACATGTCCAGAGGAGGGCAACCAAAATGGTGAAAGATCTGGAAACCATGTTGAGTGTTTTAGAGAGCTGGGTAGGTTTAGCTAGGGGAAGACATATTAAGAGATAACATGATAGCCATATTTAAATATTTGAAGGGATGTCATATTGAGGATGGAGCAAGCCTGTTTTCTGCTGCTCCCAAAACTAGGACATGTAACTATAGGAAAAGAGATTGTACCTAAACATTAGAAAGAACCTCCTGACATTAAGAGCTGTTTGGCAGTGGAATATTCTGTATGTGGAGTCTCCTTCTTTGGAGGTTTTTAAACAGATGGTTGAGAGAGGCTTGGGAGTGTTTTGATTGTGTATTCCTGCATGGCAGGAGGTTGGACTGGATGACCTTTGTGGTCTCTTCCAATTCTATGATTTTATGAAATATGTTGGGAAAATGCTTTCAAATGTGCAGCAATTGCAGCAGGCCTAGCAACTGGAGTGGTTGACCTATGGTTCATAAAAACATATGTGATATTTTCAACTGTTAAAAACATGCCCACTTTATCCTTCTGCCAACTGCTGCCTCTTTGGGTAGAAAACAGATCCTTTAAGGGGGGCTAGAAACTACTGTGTGGGTGCTACTTTAATTTAAAGTGTGAAAAAGGCTATCTCCTTTTTCTATGTGTTTCTTTTACTCTAAATTGGTATATCCAGTCACTCATGACAATTTCATGGTATTAAAACTGAGGACATTCATTATTCTCAGGACACATTCTGCTACAATGTTATTTATGCAGCAAGTGCCTATTAACCCATCCCAGGTCTCCTTGAAGTGCAGGAGTCAAATGGAAGACTGAAAAACAAATATCAAAAAGTCAGTTGCACATAACTCATTTGGTAAGGAATATAAAGAAGAGAAAAGGCAAGCCACTCAAGCCTGACCATCCGTGTCTGCACACATTTTGCTTCAACGCTCCAACATTGTGTAATATGAAGTTTTGTATGAGTGCAACCATGCCTTCCAGCAAATTCCCTCTGCTCTTAAGAAAAAAGAACTGAAGATATATTGGAACAAGCATCTTAAAACTCAAGCCTGCTGTGTCTCATGTTCAACAAAATGCCCATTCATGTTACACAATTCATGTTATCACATTTCCCCATTGCCAGGGAGTACACAGCCCATTTGCAACCTGGCCTTCTCTGGGCTCCTCCTACATCTTTCCAAGAACAGGAAATGTGATAAAATTCACCTTCTTAAAGTTACATCCCACTTCTATCATGGGAGCCAAGCCAATGCAATAAACTCCTTTGTCTCTTCCCAGCTTCTCTTACTGGTTTGTCTATGACCCTCTCTAAGGCCCAGTCAGAATCTCTGTCTGACTCATACTCATAAATCTTACCGACTTCCTTCTCTCCTTCCCTTATACCCTTCTCCTTCCCCTGCAGCCCTTCCCTCACATTGGCCTGAACTGTGATTGGCTGCCAGGCAACCAAGGCCCTATTCCAACTCACCTATTTGCACTGGATGGAACTGGGCAGATTCGGTCCGCCCCCCCCCCCCCCCCCCCAAAAAAATCCTTCTGGAAGCAAATGCCCACTAATAATTTACCACAATCAGGGTAATTAAACCCTGAATGGC
>NW_024805008.1:0-4860 GCF_019175285.1 Sceloporus undulatus
GGGAGACCTCCTGTATCCTATCCTGACGGGAGACCTCCCATGCTGTGGCATGGGGAACTGGAGCTGGGAAGCTGAAGTTACCCCGAGAGGGAAGGAGTTTTTGAAAACTGTGGTAAGAAATTCTTGGAGCTGGGAAGCAAAGCAGTGACGGCTTCTCATTGTAAGGGAAATTTTATTTTTAACAGATGCTAAGGCAGATGGTGCAGAATTAACAGAAAATGGGAGAGAAAAAAGTAGAGGAACATTACTGGCTCCAGAGAGAGTGGACATTAAAAAAATAAAGAATAAGGGAATGAAAACAAGTTTAAGTACTCTCTCCAGAGTAGGGGGAGGGGCACTGAGAGGCCAAGCAGGGACGAAGCAGCGTGATAATAACCAAAGGCGTGAAATTGCAAAAGTAAAATTTGTGGGACTCGGGAGGGGCCATGAAGGCCCCAGCTTCATTGCAAAACTCACTGAGAAATTACTGATGTGATGTTTTAGCTTTTATCATTAATAATAATCAAGACAGAGCAAGGGGGAGACATGGGGAAAGAAGAGCTTATTTGAGGCCTAGTCTGAGATTTAAAAAAAGAAAAGGAGAAAGAGGAGCAGGTTATAATGGAAAAGGGAAGAATTAATGTAGGGAAAAAGGAAGAACCTGCAATGGGTAGAAATGAAATAATGTCGTGAGATCAGGAAAGAAGGAAGGACAGAAAGAGGGGGGAGTGCTGCTTGTAAAACCAGGTAAGAGATTAAGGAATATTTTTATAGACAGGAGATGAGTTAGAAAGTAAAAACACAATGGTACATATACATATGGTGCATATGTGGAAATCAGAAAGAAAACCGAGAAAGGAGGGGGGAAAGTGTAAAGAAAATGCAAAATAGGCAAATGGGTTGGGGTTACAGTCAATGAAAAAGATGTCAGAGGGAGAGTCTGGAAGACAAAGAGCGATGGCAATCTCCTCCCAAATTAATTGAGGATACATCAGCCCAAGCTACTAAAACAGAGCTATTATGGATGGGTTAGTCACAGGTGGAGTTAAAGGCCTACAGAGGGATATTAGCCAAAATTGAGTGTCTTTTAATTTCTTTCTAATGAGAGACTGTGGCTGGGGAGTCAAATGATTCTCCAGCTTAGCTAGGCCTAAAGGCAGCTTGAAGGCAGGAACCAACAGCTTTCCACTACCGTAAGGAATAATATATGATCTGACCAATGTGGGACAGGTACCCAGGTGCAAGAAGCCCACTCCTCATGCTACATCTTGTATTCATAGATTCTCACCTCTTGAGAAAGAAAACAGAAGTACCTAGGGAACCATGACTACTACAGTAGAACTCCATCCACTGGCACTATCCTTGGGTAAAGTTTGCCATTAGGCACTTATCCTGCATTTGGATGAGGCCTTCATCATCATACCTGCTTTATCACCTGTCCTTACTTTCAGCCTCTGTCATTTCTTGTAGTTCATCCTAGCAGCAAAAGCAGAAGTGTGGAAAGTGTGTGGACAAAGCAAACTGTGCCAGTAATTGTTTTCATCTAACAGAATCATTTTGTGTTTCCTTCCTTAAAATTGAGAACAAAACTTATTATCCTTTCTCTCACTCATTCTTGGGAATGTTCTAAAGTATTCTATTGTTGTGATAGTTAGCAGGTAATAGGAGACACTAAAAGACAGTAAAAACATGGCAAAATAAGGTGAACACCACCAGTTCTCAGTACAAATGATACATTACAATCAAATTATTCCCCCTTTGCCTCCCCCCCCCCCCCCCACCCCTGCATTTGAATGCAGGAAGCACACTGGATTCAGAAACCACTTGACAATATTTGTCTAGTTCTTGTAGTTCCTGCATACACTACCAGAACAACAGTTGTATTGGTGACTGTTGTGCCTTGATCTAAGCTCTGAATTTATTATCTATATAGGCTTGTGATACTACAGTGAAGATATACAATGTCAGGAGCTTATCGCTTTGGCCAATAAACTGAATTACCTCTATTATGGTTTCAATTCTGGATCTGAGATGCACTTGGGTGTTATCATAACTAAATCACCACCAATCTACATGGGATGCTATCATCTGGATGCATCCTGGGTCAAAGCCTCACTCAGCTGCACTTTTTCAAAGTCGGGGAGCTTCCGACATAAAAAATTGGCCAGCTGAGCAAGGCTTCAACATGGGATGCATCCGGGCGGCACCTGGATCCAGAACTGAAACCGGAAGAAGTAAGACAGCTTATTGGCCAAAGCAATAAGTTCCTTAGATGCATTTCCTAATATGCTATCTAAATTTACTTGGTGCAATTTGAACTCACAGCTGCTGCTACTATCCACAAAAGTCTCAGCAAGTTCTTATTTTATAGAAATGTGTTAGATATTTTAAAAATCAAGTCATTCCCAGCCCCTTGCCTTGGTCTCTCCATTTGCGGCGTCATGGTGACATGCTAGGGTTGCCAAGAGGCGACGCTTCCACACGCCCCTCAACCCAAGCACATGACAAGGGCATCACAATGATGATGCCCTGTACACATAGGTGCCGCCATTGTTACGCAAGCACTGCGCAGCACTTGCGTAACAAGTGTGCCAACAGCGCACTGTGGCGCACTTCTTACTTCGCAGCTGTGGCATAAAAAGAACCTGCTTTTCATGGGTTCTATTTACTCTGCAGGGAAGCCGCACGGTTTGACAGCTGAGACTTCCCTGCAGAGGGAAAACAGGTGCCAGCAGCCTGCCCTTTTTGGGCGGTATGTACCACGCCACAGACTCTTTTTATTTGCGCCTTCAATGTAAACAGAAAGCAGATTGTGCCATGCTTTGTGTGTTTGTTTTAAATTCAGTTGAGTATAGGGTGTGTATGAGTTCTCAGAATATCACCGAAACCCCTAGATGTTGGAAATGCTACTCTTTGGACTATGACTCAACATCTTCTAACATTTCATAGATGAAAACTTGGATATATGTGGCCAAGAACCTTCTGAGAGTGGTCAATATACCAAAAGGTATAAATGAGGAGGAACACAAAAGCTAGGAGAAACTGCAGCAGTTTGTATTTGCCTGAGCCTACTGGGAAGGGCAAGATTCAGCCACCTGGTGTTTTGTCCCCCCTCCACGGAGTGAAGGATTTTTAAAAGCAGCTAATAAAGTGGGATAACAGAGAATTAATCTGTACTGACCCTGGGAAATCAAAACAGTTGGAAGGTATGCTGGCTGGGGGATTCTGTAAACTGCAGGCCAAAAATGATAAATATTCAGCCTCTCCTGATAGATTACATTTCTCTGAGAGATACTGTTTATGTCTGTGAACAAATGTAGTTTCCACACAATAACTTTTTTCCGCATCTACAAGGAATTTCTGATAAATGAATTATATTTGGATAAAAACTACTACTGCTACTACTACTACATTTTCTCTTCATTCTGTTCCCCCAGGATATTTTCAGAATATTTCATTTGCTCCACTGAGAGAAATCACTATAAGGGAAAACCCAAGTGCAGAGGTTAAGTCAGGGCAGTGCTTCCAGCTTGCTTTTCTGGAGAGGCCAGGAGGAGAGGGCATTTATTTCTGTTTAATAGCCCCTCCTCATTTGCCTGTCCTAAGTGAGGCACTGTTATAATTCTCCACGGTAATGAAGTATGATTTCAATAGGACCACATTCCCCTGGGTTGCCAGCTGAGGCTGTTCCCCAAAGAGCTACGCCCCTCTCCCAGTCCATTCATGCTCAATTATAAAGGGTTGATTGGCCTTGTTGTCTGGTGAGGAAATCCATCCCAAGCCCCCTCCCACATGAGCTCAGGGCTGATTTACCAGGGCCCAGGCTGCTCACATTAATAAGAATCAAATTAAGAACAAGGAATTATGGCAAAGAACAGGAGGCTGCAGAAATGGGCACCCAGGGCAAGGGCTTGGGGCTGGGGTTCCCAGGCCTTTGAGCAATACCATACTCAGTTCACCAAAAAACAAAACAAAACAAAAAGCTCACTAAGAAGCTGCAAGTCAAAGCCAATTTACTTGAGAGTTTTCCATGGAGGAAGTACCGTCTTTCTGTCTGGGAAATCTAACTTTTCTAATGTTGTACACAAAGTGTTATTTCTGAGGCAAACTGAGATTATGTACCAGAAATGAAATTTTAAAAGCTACATTCCCACAGGTTAGCAGAGGAATGCAGAAGGCCATGCAGAAGGCCATGGGCAGAGAAGGCGGGATATTGCCTCCCATCAGTGGATACAGGGCAGCCTAGAATGTTTTTTTGTGAAATGGCCAGTCACTGAGCCTACCCATAGATAATCCTGGTGAAATTTTCTGTATTGCCAAAAATAAGAAATAACATTCATTTCCCCACCGCTTACCCTGTATTGCAGATCAGTAGAGAAGCAGAAGCAGACAGCATCCCTGGAAGACTGAGACAGGAAAGATCATTTGAAACTAGAGTGGGTAAGGACAAGCCTAGCTCCTCTTCTCCAGGGAGAGAGTACACTCATCCCTCCACATTTGTGGCTTTGACTTTTGCAGATTTTATTATTCACAAATTTTATTAATATGTTCTCTCTAGGAATACCTAGGTCCTCCAGCTCATCTCTATGGTCAACGTTAACCAAAAGTCACACTGAAGGACCTAGAGATTCCCCGAGAGCACACTCCACTGGGCATTTGTAGCTCCTCCAGCGCAATTATGTGGTCAATGTCTGGCAGATGTTGGTCACAGGGTTGCACTGGAGGACCCAGAGATTCCTAGAGAGGTGTTCTCACAGGTAAAAATATAGTGTTTTTGTTACTTTCTGTTTTACCACATTCACGGGGGTCCTGTGCCCCTAACCCCAGCGAATGTGGAAGGACAAGTGTATTGCCTTGAAAAGTATGTGTGTATATATTTTC
>NW_024805009.1:0-4858 GCF_019175285.1 Sceloporus undulatus
CTGCCTTCTGTGCCCCTGGTGGAGTTGGGGGAAGAGGGAAGGCTTGGTTCTGGGTTGGCTGTTGGTCTTCCTGAGGGCTGGAGGAATGGCTTTTGAAGCTTACCACTCCTGCCATGCCCTCTTGCTGCTGCACATCTCGAAGCCCAACTGCCCAAGTGGACGCATTCTGGAACCTTTTCAGCCATGTAGCTGATCTCCCATTGTGAGTTCATATTACCTCAGGGTTCTGCTGTGCTGTCATAGTTGACTCAAACATATATGCCCTTGTTACTCTGTAAAATCTGTGTCTCGCAGCACCTTTGAGACTGAAAGAGAGAATTTGGCATGAGGAGCTTTCCTAAAGTCCAATTGCATGAGGCCATTATGACCACGATGTTGATATCTGGTCTAATAGCATAAGACCGTAACATCTGTTTTATTGTATTGATAAAATCAGTTCCCCCTCCTTCTCCATGGATTCCCCAAAACACACCAACTTATTTTTATTTTTATGTGTTTACGGTATTTCTAGTCTGCTTTTCTCCTGGGTCAGGCTGTTGGTTAGGAGGGGCTGATCTGAGGCAGAAAACATGGGAAACTCTCTTTCTCTGTGTTCATAAGGGTCACAAGATGGGAGCCCCTTGCCATTTATCGGGATTTGCGGAATTAGCAAAAGCATCCTTCCTCCAGATTTTAAAGCAGAGCACTCTTTAACGCTGTGTCTACATTGCACAACATCCCATTATTAGATCAGTTTCATACCAGCTGAGCCTCCATCCTATGGAATCCTGGCATTTGAAGTTTTGTATGATATTTTAGCCTTCTCTCTCAGAGAGTTCTGGTGCCACAGCAAACTACTGCACATCCCAGGATTTCTATCAGATGGAGCCATGGCACTGTCAAGCTGCATTATTTCTATAGTGCAGACGCACCCAAAGTTAAACCTACACTGGAAACGTGGGCTGTATCTACACTGTGGAAATGAATGCAGTTTGACGCTGCTTCAAGCACCGTGGCTCAGCGCTACAGAAAGCCTGAGATGTGTAGTTTTTGTGAGATGGCTTTGGTGCCACAGCAAACTGGGCATCCCAGGATTTCCATAGGATGGAGATGTGGCAGTTGAAGCGGTGTCAGGCTGCATTGATTCTGCAGTGTGGCAGCAGCCTGGGCTTGAAATGCAATTGCTGCTGTGAGGGCATTTCCCATTGTCAGCTCAGTTCCCAAAGAGAGATTCCGGCCGGCCAGAGCCTCTGGGGCTCTTAAACGGCTGGTCTGATCTGGAAGCTGAAATGGATGAAGACACTTCAGATGTCAGGCAGAGGTAGTTCACCCCTCCCTCGCATTTGGCACATGGCCAGGGGCCTCTTTGCGCCTCTATTGTGGTTCCATCCAATTTTAGACCAAGTGCTTTGCAGTTGTTTCCAACTTATCAGGGGGCTTCCTTGGTATCTTTCTTGGGGGGGGGGGTCTTTGCCATGGCTATTCTCTGAGACTGAGAGAATGTGACTTGCCCAGGGTCACCCACTGGGTTTTCATGGCCGAGGCAGGATTTGAACCCTTGCTTCCCAGGAGTCTAAGTAGACCGTCAGTGTGATGCTTCAGCTAAGAAAGCCAATGCAATTCTTGGTTGCATCAACAGAAGTGTAGTATCTAGATTGAGGCAAATGATAGTACAGTGGGCCCTTATTATCCGCTGGGGTTTGGTTCCAGGTTCCCCTGCAGACAACAAAGTCCATGTATGCTCAAGCCCCACTGAATAAAATGGCATAGCAAAATTGTGTCTCTTATATAAAATGGAAAATCAAGGTTTGCTGTTTAAATCTGTGGATAAAAAATGCTTGGATAAGTAGGGCCGACTGTATTCCAGTCTATTCTGCTTTGGTCAGGCTTCACCTGGAATAATCTTGTGTCCAGGTCTGGGCCCCAAAATTCAAAAAGCATGTTGAGAAGCTGGAACGGTGTCCAAAGGACAGTGACTAAAATGGTGAAGGGTCTTGAAACCATGAAGCCCTATGAGGAAAGACTTAGGGAGCTGGGGATGTTTAGCCTGGAGAAGAGACGATTAAGAGGTGATATGATAGCCCTGTTTAAATATTTGAAGGGATGTCATATTGAGGAGGGAGCAAGCTTGTTTTCTGCTGCTCCAGAGAACAGGATACAGAACAATGGATGCAAGTTACAGGAAAAGAGGTTCTAGCTCAACATTAGGAAGCAGTTCCTGACAGTAAGAGCTGTTTGACAGTAGAATATGCTGCTGCCTTGGAGAGTGGTGTAGTCTCCTTCTTTGGAGGTCTTGAGACAGAGGCTGGATGGCCATCTGTCTCAGGGAGGGCTTGGATAGTGTTTTCCTGCATGGCAGAACAGGGTTAGATTGGATGGTCCTTGGGGTTTCCTCCAACTCTATGATGTTAGGATTACAAAAAGGCAATAATTAAATAGTAGCAAGACTGAGAATCCACATTAGGCATTCCTTTTGCATTCTGGCACCTCCTAGCCGGCGTCTGGATGACCATCAGGATTGCCTCAATGCCCATCAGTGCCTGTTGCACATTGGGTCCATGGTGCATGAGTCACTTCACCGTCAACTATTGCACAGCGGTTGTCTCGATGTTGTAATGTCACAGTAGCCCCTGAGGTGAAGACTGATATTGCAAAAGTACTTAATTATGTTCTCCACACATGTAAGTACCATTACAAAGACCCAAGTCCCATGCCAAATTGCAGCCATATTCTTAGAAACTGGGAGCAGCCATAGAGAAGGCCCTGTCCCTCGTTCTGATTAAGTGTGAAGGTGGTGGGATCCAGAGTACTTCCTCCCCTGAGGATCACAGCGGCATTGGATGTTTTATGAGATCAAAATCCTAACATCTGATCACCAGTACTTAATATATGAGAAGAAATCTGTTAGGAAGGCCATGGTACCCAAGTGACCAGATATTCTAAACAGAAAGGAGGACAGGAGCACCGTGAAATGTAGGGCCTTCAAAATGCAATATGCAAGCTAAAAACACTAATAAGGTCAGCCCTCAATGTCCACGGATTTTTTTAATCTACGGATTCAAGTATCCATGGATTGAAAATAGTCCAAAAAATATAAATTCTAAATAGCAAATGTTCATTTTGCCATTTTATATAAGAGACACCATTTCAATATGTCATTGTATTTAATGGGACTTTGAGGATGCACAGATTTTGCTATCCATAGGGGATCCTGGAATCAACCCTCAGCAGGTAACAAGGAGCCACAGTAATAATAATAATAATAATAATAATAATAATAATAATAGTAATAATAATACATATTTACAAACCCCATTGTATTTAATTGGACTTGAACATCCATGGATTTTGCTATCCACGGGGGATCCTGGAACCAAATCCCAGCAGATAACAATGACCCACAGTAATAATAATAATAAGAAGAAGAAGGATAAAAATGACAAAGGGTGAGTAAGAGTACTTAAAGTGCAGGGGAAATAATAGTATGAAGCATTTTCTGTGTAGAGCCTCTGGATCAGCAAGTTCTGCCAGAAATTGAAAGGTTGTGTCCTGATGCCGCCTGCACCAGTGCTATACTCCCTTTGGGAAAAGCTGGACTTTTGGATTCCCTGGGACAGGGATATCTCTGTAGAAAAGAATTTAGCAATTTCCAAAAGTAATTTCGATATCATTTAAATAGTATCAAAAAATTTGGCCACCTGATCATCCAGTGTCAATCTCCCATCACTACAACAAGCTCTATCTCTATATTTTAGAACTGGAGTGCTTCAGTCCCTTTCAGAACTGAAAAGTAGTCTTGTTCTAGTTCTCTAGTGTAACTCTGCAATAGCTAAGCTTCCCCATACTATTTTTCTATTTCCCCACTCTAAACTCCTTATCATAATTGTTATCTTACATTAACTAAGTCAATACTATAACCCAAATCTCATCTATAGATGAGAACCAATTTGAAAAGCAAAATTTTAAAAAAGAATTGCTAATTTCTGAAATCATGAACAACATAAATTCATCTGGCTGTCTGTGTTAAGAATGGGATAGGTGGTTTCTGTAGAGTCACACTATTCCAACTTAAAAAACATACCCTATACAACAAGTGTAGAGGAAACCTGAATTTGATGGCAGCCTGTGTTTAGCTAGTGTGATGTAGTGGTTTGGGTGTTGGCCTAGGATCCTGGGAGACTAAGGTCCAAATCCCCACTCAGCCATGAAAATCCAATGAGTGACCTAGGCAAGTCACACACCCTCAGCCTCAAAGGAAGGCAATGGCAAACTCCCTTTTAACAACTCTTGCCAAGAAATCCTCCTTCACATTACGGTCGCCCTAAGAAATTATTTGAAGGCACATAAATGTGTTTAGTCCTTTCCTCCCTCCACTCAGTCAAATGTGATATCAATCAGACCCATTTGTACACTCGATTTTCCACATTTGCGACTTTGACTTTGGGATATTTGATTATTCATGGATTCTATTAATATGTTCTCTCTAGGAATATCTAGGTCCTCCAATGCAACGCTGTGGCCAACATTAACCAAAAGTCGCACTGAAGGATCTAGAGATTCCTAGAGAGAACGCTCCATAGGCATTTGTAGCTCCTCCAGCTTAATTCTGTGGTCAAGGTCTAGCACAGGGGTAGGCAACCTTTTTGAGCCGGGGGCCGGGTTGCTATCCCTCAGACAACTGGGGGGCCGAAGCAGTGGGGTGGAGCTTCCACCCTCTGGGGGCGGGGCCATATGCTGGGGGTGGAGCTTCCACCCTCCAGGGGCGGGGCCGCATGCTGGGGGTGGAGCTTCCACCCTCCTGGGGCGGGGCCGCATGCTCCGCCCCGTAATAATAATAATAATAATAATAATAATAATAATAATAATAATAATATTCTGA
>NW_024805010.1:0-4858 GCF_019175285.1 Sceloporus undulatus
ATGATGATGATGATGATGATGATGATGATGATGATGATGATGATGATATCAGGCCTGGGGGGTGAGATAGAGCTGCTGCCAGACCTTAATCATCATTAATACCACCATTGCTGGGCATTCTTGTTCTGCACCACTGTAATGGCCATGGCTCAGTGCTATGGAACTCTGGGAATGTTCTTTTGGTTTGGCATTTGTTAAGGTTTGGAAATCCTGTTTCGGGTCCATTTTGACTTTGGGGCCCTTTCATCCTCCATTTTGAGTTCCCTGAAGGCTGCAAACTGCCAAGTGCTGAGGCAGAGGCAGCCACTTTGTTTTCTAGCAGCCATTTTGTGTCTTGCTTGGGAATAATGTTCCAGAACCTTCTCTGAGCCTCAGTTGAACAGAGACTTCTCTTTCTCTCCTGAGGCTCCAGAGTCAGAAGGAGGCCAGGCTCCTTGGGCCAAAAGGAAGGAAGTGTGTCTCTTTGTGTGTCTTTTGTGTCTCTTTTCTGAGAGGGTTTTCTTAATACAAAGCTCTGCTCCTTCTGGGGAACATGGGTTTTAACAGGGATCAGAAATGGGGAGGATAGTTTTAATACAAGCCTTATTCTTATTATTCTTCACAAACATTGGGCTTTGGCTTCTAAGAGGAGGCTTGCCCCCAAAAAAAGTATAGTTCAATCTGTTTTCCAAGTGTATTCCCAATGGTCTAATTCAATTGCAAAACCAAAGTTTTGAGACCATCTGATCATATTTTCTTTAATAACTTCCTCTTCTGTATAGATTTTAAGAATACAATTATAAAGTCTTGCTAACAAGGCATCTTTATTCAACATTATTTCCTGTTCTAGATCAGAGTCTGATTTGCAAATACCGTATTGTTTTTTATCCATTAGGAAGAGCTCCCTTAATTGTCTGTCAAAGAACCATGAAAGATCATAACCCTGATCATTAGGATCTTCTCCTGTCTTTATTCTGTAACCAGTTCTATCTATTTGCATTGATTCTTTATAGGAGATCCAACTTGCGTCCTTTTTTTAATCTCTGGTCTCTTTTCTCAGAACTTCATCTCGGCCCCCTTGGACACAGCTTTGGGGCACCTTTTGCTGGAAGTGACCCAAGTGCAAGACCACCAGGACCCCTGCCCACCTGATGGCCAACACAGAGGCCAAGAGGAGGGAGCTGGGCTTCAACAGAAAGAGGATGCAGAGGTGCAAGAACTCTTTGGTGAGTCAAGGTTCTTGACTATTAGTTTCATCTGTGTCACTGCTGGGCCAGTTCATGAAAGCAAGCGGGGAACATACGCTCCCAATTTAACAGAGACAGTCCTAATTAATCCTCTGTCACCCCATTTTTACAGGAGCTTTTAAAAATGTCCTGGTTGCTCTCTCCTCCTCCCACTTTCCCCCTTCTCAGTTCACTTCAGTTCCTGAGTGCCATTCAGTTTGCATCCCATCAATTCAAAAGTGGGGAGAGGAGTTTTTGCCTAGAAGGAGGCAGGATATTGCCCTTGCCAGGAGGCTGAAGCAAAAGCAAACTGCTGTGCCCTTCCTAGCTTGTGTGATCTTCCTCATAAACAACTTTGGCCATCTCCACCGCCTTCTGGATTGCTTGTCCACATGCGTCTTGCTTTTCCCATCTGTGAAATGTTGGGGGATATAGGAGAATGTCTCTGGATCTAAATTGGGGGTGGGCCCATTGGGCTTCAAGTACAGAGTGCTCCCCAGAACTGTTTTTTAAAATGACATTTGCTTCTAAAATTTGGCAAGAAATGGCTAAATGCACCATAATTCCTTAGCCATGGCCTAAATTATTTGTTTATTATATTGAAAGGATTTGAGACAAACTGATCTCAAAGGCAGTAGCTTTTTTCTTGCTGTCAGAATTTAAAGTTTATTTCCTGGACTGAATTGTGAAGTGATTAAATAATATTTGGATGCACCATGTGCTTTCCTCCCCTTTTGCTTAGTCACTCTCTGGATGAGGGCTATTTTCTGTTGCAGGTGACCTTTGCGGATGTGGCGATATATTTCACCGAGGAGGAATGGAAACTGTTGACCAAGAAGCAGAGACTGATGTACAGTTATGTGATGATGGAGAATTATCAGAATGTGGCCTCTGTGGGTAAGGAACCGAAATCCATTGTCCTTTCTATGAAGACTGAGGTCCCTTTTATGCCAAAATATCATGGTGCTATGATTCCACTAGAATTATAGAATCATAGAGTTGAAATAGACCACAAGGGCCATCCAGTTCAACCCTCTTCTGGTTCAGAGCCAAGAAGCACCAAGAGCCAGTGTGCTACTCCTTTTTGTCTGAGATATTTCCACCAAGCACCCATTGCATTCAATTTGGTTTCAGACCATTCTTCCCCCCCAGGACACATTCTAAAGCGAATTAAACCCTTTTGGACACTCGGTTTCTGACCCCAAGAAACAATTCCAGTATAAATATCTGCCCTGACTGGCTGTTCTTTGACATCAGTCCAATTACAGACAGACAGTCTGTCGGTTTACATTGGTAAACACCTCACTACACTCACCAGCTCCACTTCCCATTGGAGTCACTGACTTCTTTCCCCATTCTGGACCCTCAGCAATTGGAATCAAGATCCATCTAGGTAAAGTTTTACTATTAACAAAGCCTCACACTAATCACAACTCCCACCTTTGTTACCTAGTTCTTGTGTGTGTGTGTGAACACCTATATCTGTATTTGCATGTGTATGCGTGTATTTTGCTTTTCCCCTAAATAAAACATAAAAATCTATTTCAAATGCCTTTGGAGTTCTCTGTGCTTCCAGGCCTGGTATAGTTGGGCTGAATCCCAAGATCGCTCTTGCCCCAACCAAACTATATGTCTGCTTTCAGCTAAGTACCACATTCCTCTAAAAGCGCAGCACTTGGGAGTGTCCTTCCCAAGACTCCAGCATTTTGGATAACAAAGGGCCTCTTTGTTCCATCAACCATGAAACTAAGCAAGCTCAGGTAGGAAAAGAAACATTAGAGAAAAAGCAGGTTTTGTGTCCCCCTTTCCTCCCTTCATAGATATTACTCATAATTGCTAAATAGAATCCCTAAATATGTCTGTAAACAAAGATTTGAGCCGATCCTCAGAGGTTCTCTAAAACCAATTCTTAAAATCTGTCAGGTTCGTGGCTGTCTCCCAATCCCCAAGGCCCCTCTCCTTTGGTATCTCTCCAATAGTGCCTCACTAAACTACAAATTCAAATATTTTACAGGATGTTGCTATCACAATTAAATTATGCTTGAAAGGGATCTAGGACTCCTAGTAGACCACCAGTTGAACATGGACCAACAGTGTGATGCGGCAGCTAAAAAGGCCAATGTGATTCTAGACTGCATCAATATGAGTATAGTTTCTAGATCAAGGGAAGTAATAGTGCCACTCTATTCTGCTTTGGTCAGCCTTCACTTGGAATAATCCTGTGTCCGGTTCTAAGCCCCACAATTCAAAAAAGATGTTGACAATTGGAACATGCCCAGAGGATGGAAACCAAAGTGGTGAAGGATCTGGAAACCATCAAGCCCTATGAGGAATGACTTAGACAGCTGGGTATGTTTACCCTGGAGAAAAGAAAGTTAAGACTGGATATGATATCCATGTTTAAATATCGGAAAGGGTTGTATTGATGATGGAGCAAGCATTCTTTCTGCTGCTGCAGAAAAAAGGAGACACCACAATGGATGCAAGCCACAGGGAAAGAGGTTCCACCTAAACATTAGGAGGAACTTTGGGACAGTAAGAGCTCTTCGATAGTGGAATATACTTCCTTAGAGTTTGGTGGAGTCCTCTTCTTTGGAGGTCTTTAAACTTGGCACATTCACAAGCCAATATACAGCACAATCTGAGGGTGGCACTCCCAGATGCAGCCAACAATAATATAGCAGAGTATGGAAACAAATGTCCAGATATAGATAATGGCAATGCACTGACCACTTTTCACTTGAAAATAGAGTCACAAACACAGTTGATTTCATTAAAATCCTTGGAGGTTCTCTATCTTGAGTAGCAAAATAATACAAATATTTGCACACTCTCTTCTCTGACTTCCTTCATGTTCACCATCTCTTGTATACACAAATCCAATCCAATCCAATCCACATGAATCCGCATGTGAGCTGTATACTGTATTGGTTGGGAGTCATCTTCTGGTGCCAAACAGCATGAAGCATCCTCTGCAGTTAGCTTGCATCATGCCTTGGGCTCTGACTCTGTACTCTATGGCAGTCTCACAGGAAACGATGCCACTTTTCAATCCAAATATTATTTCCATATATTTAATGGAATATTTTTCAACTGCCTGACTCTCTGATTCCACTGATTTCCTCATAAAAGTTCCCTCAATCTCTTCTTTGCTAGCTCCTATGAGTAAGGATGGAATCATTATATGGATTTGGGGCATCCAGAACAGGGTCACTCACACCAATTTTATTAATTTAATCTGAAATAGGGAGCTAAATCTTGAAGTAACATCTTCCTCTCCTAATGCTGAGATTGTCTTGTCTGTCATTTTCCTTGTTTACAGAAGAACTTGTCAGTCATGAAAGAGTCCACACAAGAAAGAAGTCACATAAATGTCAGCATTGTGGGAAAAATTTTGCTTACAAGTCAATCCTAGTGAGACATCAGACATTCCACACAGGAGTGAAGCCATACAAATGCCAGCATTGTGGGAAAGGTTTTTCATTGAAATCAAACCTAGTGACACATCATAGAGTCCACACAGGAGAGAAGCCATACAAATGCCAGCATTGTGGGAAATGTTTTTCTTGGAAGTCAGACCTATTGACACACCAGAGAATCCACACAGGAGAGAAGCCATACAAATGCCAGCATTGTGGGAAATGTTTTTCATT
>NW_024805011.1:0-4857 GCF_019175285.1 Sceloporus undulatus
ACAAACACAGCAATTAAGCTTAGACAAATAGTCTCATTTGCAAAAATGAAATAATTATTTTCGCCAGTGTCTTAATGGGGAGGGGGCCATGATGATGGGAGACGATGGATCAGATCCTTAAGGTAATGTTGGTCTTATCCAGCTCAAGAGCTAGAGCTTCTCCACCTGGGACATAAGCAGGGACTTCCCTTCCTCCTCTGTGTGAAAGAGAAGTCAAATTTTCATCAGTGATGATGACAGAGCAAGCGAAATTTGCATTCCTACATTTAAAAAGCTGAGGAGTCCTGAATCCTGTTGGTTAACCCTAGAGAGCAGACCCACTGAACCCATAAGTGACTGGTGGGTCAACATGTAGATAAATCCAACTGATTCAGTGATTCTACTCTGATCAGGACTAGGCATAGGATACAGGCTAGGATTTAGGTCTGCATGTGGCTGGAACAGGATATTCTCAAGACAAGATGGACAGGCAACAGTGTGGAAAATGGGCATTCTCCACATGGGCAGAGACAATGTAAGAATTATGGCTTCTCTGCATGCAGAAGGCTGCCATGGGAATTGAGTGCTCTCTTTTCATCAGCTCAATCCTCTGGTCCCCCCCTGATCCTGGGAGGAGGGCTGGTTACCATGAAAGGGGATCAACCTGAGAAGAGAGAGCTCCTTTCCTGCCCTTCTTGACTGGGAGCTTCCCTAGTGAAGGGCCAGTTGTAGACCCATTCCACTCAGAGCAACACTGGAGCATAGAGAGTTCTGCTGGTTTGGCCACTGGGAGAATGAGGAACCACCAGGCCAGACAGCCTGACGCAGCAGAACCCTCTATGCTCCAGTGTTGCTCTGGGTGGAAACAGGCTACAACAGGCCATTCACTGACCCAGGCCCTACCATAGAGTTGTGGAAGACATCCCACATGGTCATTCCATGCCTGATGAGAGTGTTGGGTGTGAGGTATTGGAGAAGCATCCAGCTGTGTTTCTGTAGCAAGAAGCAAAATGAAGACATCCTCCTCTGAGGAACACTGGGGACCTCTGGATGTTTCAGCAGATGATCCAATCATTTCATATATAGCTACAGGGACATAGCGAGGGCCTTTTCCCGTTCCCCATCCCCTGATCCCAAACCACTCTCACAAGGCTGAAGGGCAGGGTATAAATACTCTAATAAATAAAATAAATAAATATATCTTGTGCAGGGGAGCTGCAGTGAATCTATGCTAGGTCCAGGGGGCTTTGGTTGGTGCATAGGGAGGAAGGAGATGCCCACCTCTGCATCGGCCCAAGGGAGACATATGTCACCTGCATATGTCACCAGCAGGATGCTGTTTTATGTGTCTGTGAGTGCTGCAGGGTTTATTGCCAAGCCAATCCTTACCCTGGTCCCTTTTATCAGGAACTTCATCTTGGCCTCCTTGTACACAGCTTTGGGTCCTCTCTTGCCAGAAGTGACCCAAATGCAGGGCCTCCAGGGCCCCCCTGCCCACCTGGTAGCCAACACAAAGGCAAAGCGGAGGAAGTTGGGCTCCAAGAGACAGAGGCTGCCAAGGTACAACAACTCTTTGGTAAGTTGCCATCCTGACTATGAATTTCATCTGTGTCACTGCTGGGCCAGCTCATGCAAGCAAGAGGAGAACATACTGTTCCAATTTGGCAGAGAGAGTCCTGGTTAATTCTCTGTCACCTAATTTTTTCACAGGTTTTGAAAATGTCCTATTTCTCTCTTCTCCTCCCACTTTCCCCATTCTCCTCAGGGCCGTTCAGTTGCTGCAAAATGTGTTCCAAGTTCAAAAGACTGTGCATCCCATCAACTCGGAAGAGGGGAGGAGAAAAGGGGGCAGGATCTTGCCCTTGCCAGGAGTTGAAGGCAAAAGTAAAATGCTGTACCCTTCCTCGCTTGTGTGATCTTTATCATTAACAACTTTGGCCATCTTGACCCCCTTCTGGTGTTGCTTGTCCACATGTGTCTTGTTTTCCCCATCTGTGAAATGCTGGGGGATACTGAAGAATATCTCTGGACCTAAACTGAGGGTGGGCCGAGTGTTCCTCAAGCCCAGAGTACTCCCCAGAACTGTTTTTAAAAATGAAATTTGCCTCTGAAATTAGATGAGATATGGCTAAATGATTCATTGGTGACTAAATGTACTATACAATGTTGGGATAGTCAGTATCCTAATCAATCAATAATATCCCAGAAATGGCCTAAATTATATTGTTTCTTATATTGTATATTATATTGACAGGATTCAAGACAAACTGGATCTCAAAGGCTGTAACTTTTTGTTTGCTTGCAAAATTTAGAGTTTATTTCCTGGACTGAATTCTGAAGTGTTGAAATAATATTTGGGATGAACCATGTGATTTCCTCCCCTTTTGCTTAGTCAATGTCTGGATGAAGGCTATTTTCTATTGCAGGTGACCTTTGCGGATGTGGCGGTATATTTCACCGAGGAAGAATGGAAACTATTGACGAAGAAGCAGAAACTCATGTACAGTTCTGTAATGATGGAGAATTACGAGAATGTGGCCTCTGTGGGTAAGGAACCTGAATCCATTGCCCTTCCTGTGAAGACTGAGGGCCCTTTCATAATTCATTGTCAGAGCGCTTTGTTTCCACTTTAGAATTACAGAATCAAATCAACTTCCTGACAGTAAGGGCTGTTCGATAGTGGAAGACATTCTTTCCTCGGAGTGTAGTGGAGTCTCCCTCCTTGGAGGTCTTTAAACAGAGGCTGGATGGCCATCTTTCAGGGATGCTTTGATTGAGAGTTCCTGCATGGCAGGGGGTTGGACTGAATGGCCTTTGTGGTCTCTTCCAACTCTACGATTCTATGATTCTATGATCAGTTATGAGTAATATCTATGAAGGGAGGAAAGGGGGACACAAAAATAAATACAAGTACTGTATTTTCTGGCATATAAGACTACTTTTTAACCTAGGAAAATCTTCTCAAAAGTTGGGGGTCATCTTACATGCCAGGTATCATCTTATAGGGCAGGTGCTGAAACTTCCGAGCTGGACTGGAGAATCTGCGGTCACCACATATGGTGGGGGGAGATCAAAAACGGCCGGGGCCACATCCCCACCATATCGGCGATTGTATGAAAGCTGCTACCACTCTGATAGTCTTGGAGACAGGGAGCACTGGGCAAGCAGGGAGAACTAACCAATCCAAGCAGGCTTTGGATACAAGGTTTCCTGCTAAGTACCTGCATGTCATAAGCATTTGAATTTAAATTACCATATTAAAATCAAATCTGATGGTTTTTTTAAAAAAAAATTATTTGATGTGTGTTGGAAGAGGGGTAGTCTTATATGGTGAGCATATCCCAAACTCTATATTTTAACTGGAAAAATTGGGGGTCATCTTATATGCCCAGTTGTCTTATACGCCAGAAAATACGGGTATTACAAAGCATCACAAGAAGTAATTTGTGTTCTAGCAATAAGAGTAAACATCAATTCATAAAATGAAATCCTAAACATGGCAGGTAAACATTGTCCCAAATAACTTTGAGAAATATAGACTTAAAATAGTAGCATTGGCACGGTCGCTTAGAAAGTTGTATCCTAATCGAGTACCTCCCAAGCTGAGTTATATAACATTTCGGGCAGAATACAAGCTACACAAGGTTTGTTTATAGTGGCAACCCACTCATCCACTTCAAACTCCTAAAAGATTCATATAAAACAGAACAGTCAACCAAATATAGTGCAGAAAACACCATAGAAAATCCTATTAATTCCAAAAAGGAAGTTGTATAAAAATGTAATACCCTGATTCTGTGTCATAATTATTTCAAGATATTTCTTGGGTGTTTCTGCAACTGTTTCAAAAAGTTTATGCTACAAATAATCATGAGGTTTAAATCATGGGGTAACACCCTCCTCTCTTAACTCAGATTTTCAGTCTTATCTGTCCTTGTCCTTTACAGAAGAACATTTGAGTCAAGAGAAAGTCCACACAGTAAAGAAGTCACATAAATGCCAGCATTGTGGGAAATGTTTTTCTTTTAATTCAGACCTAATAAGACATCAGAGAGTCCACACTGGAGAGAAGCCACACAAATGCCAGCATTGTGGGAAATGTTTTTCTCAGATGTCAAGCCTAGTGATACATCAGAGAGTCCACACAAGAGAGAAGCCATACAAATGCCAGCATTGTGGGAAATGTTTTTCTCAGATGTCAAGCCTAGTGAGACATCAGAGAGTCCACACAGGAGAGAAGCCATACAAATGCCAGCATTGTGGGAAATGTTTTCCTTGGAAGCCACACCTAGTGACACATCAGAGAGTCCACACTGGAGAGAAGCCACACAAATGCCAGCATTGTGGGAAATGTTTTTCTACGAAGTCACACCTAGTGACACATCAGAGTTTCCACACAGGAGAGAAGCCATACAAATGCCAGCATTGTGGGAAATGTTTTTCTTTGAATTCAGACCTAGTGAGACACCAGAGAGTCCACACAGAAGAGAAGCCATACAAATGTCAGCAGTGAAATAACATTATTTTTGTCAAGAAGGAATACAGAAAATATATTTTCAATCCAGCAGTGAAAAGGCCTTTATGATTTTATTTGTAAGGTTTGTCTGTCGATATGTCTGTCTATATTTTAAAGTTCTATTTTGTTAAGCTTAGATTTTAATTGCTAATTGTATAGATAATTACTTTGGGTTGTAAATTTGGCTGGGGATTATGGGTCGTGGTATAGGTTAGGTAGATGGGGGGCTGGGATTTTCTACAGCTGGCTAGAATAATTTTAGGAATGTTAGCTTTTGCAATGTTTGGGATGTTGGCTGAAGAAAGTTGGAGGATGGTATCAACAGAAAGGGCTAGTTTGTTTGAATGGCAAAGAGGGCCTTG
>NW_024805012.1:0-4857 GCF_019175285.1 Sceloporus undulatus
TTTTTCGGGCTATGTGGCCATGTTCTAGAAGAGTTTCTTCCTGACATTTCGCCAGCATCTGTGGCTGGCATCTTCAGAGAATGCTTTTCTGGAAAAATTGGGGTGTATATATACTGTGCGAGCCTGGGATCCTCACACAGTATAAATACACCCCACTTTTTCCAGGCAAGCATTCTCTGAAGATGCCAGCCACAGATGCTGGTGAAACATCAGGAAGAAACTTTTCTAGAACATGGCCACATATCCTGAAAAACCCACAAAAAACTATGGATGCTGGCCATGAAAGCCTTCGACTTCACATATAAACCAATTGTTATTCAATAAAAGAGGGCAATATATCCATTGTTATTCCACATGCTATTTCATCATTTGAATATTGGAATCATGGATTATCATTTTAATCTGAATTAAATCCAAGAACAGATGAAGATGTCTTTTTAGTCCAGCATCCTGTTCCCACAGTGGCCAAGCCAGTGCATGTGAGAAGCCTACAAGCAGGACTGATGGAAATCTCTCTCCCCACTGTTATGTCCAAGCAAAATACACTCAGAATGATAGCCGGGTCCTCATGAAATATATCAGAATTCCCATTCACTTGAATGGAATCAGTCAGTCTTCAGGCTGAGATCTGGCTAATGTTCATGATGGTCACCTGTTGTTTAAAAATGGTGCAAAAGAGTACAATCTCGCAGTTTGGAAAAGTTACTTTTGGACTATGACTCTGAGAATCCACCAGCCAGCATGGCCACTGTCCATACCATCTCTACAATTCTGAGAATTGAAGTCCTAAAAAGCAACTTCTTGAAGCTTTGGAGTTGTCTATACAATAGGTCCAAACTGCAAAGTCAAGATCATAATCTATTTTTATTTTTCTAGTTAGCACAACTATTTCTCCCCTCGTTGCAGGTTTGAACGTTTCGGCCACACATGCAGGTGAAATTTGACTAGTAAAGGATAATGGTAACTAAAGAAGGGGCAAGCTTCCCATTCAAAACCCTCCCCCATTTTTTTAAAGTCACAAATGGTAACTTTTAATTTGAACTATCACCTTTTGAAATGGCTGCCTTATGTCCCTCCCTGCACCACTGTGTGCTGCCATTACAAGGTGATATTAACTCTATACCTGGAAAAGCTATGTATTCAGGGCACAAGCAGACCATATTATTTAGTAGGTTGGCAACACTGAATTGAACAAGCCAAGAAAGACTAAACAGGTTTTTTTTTTCCCTCTCCAAATTTAGCACTGAGGGAGCACAGTCTTTGCAACAGAGAATTTGACATCATTATTAAAGAGCTCTAATTTCATGATGGTTGATTAAATTACTATGCTACTTAATTTGAGAGGTGGCTAAGAGATTAGTTTTTATCCTGCAACAGTCACAATATTCTAAATGTGTTGTTCAAATTTACTTCTGTTTTTGCTGTGATTGTTTTGGATCCTGTACTAACCTAAGCATAAACAGTTCCCTTGATAGCCCTTTGCTGAAGTGCAGAAACCTCTTGGACAGACCTTCAAAAATCCAAAAATGCTTTGTGTTGCTTTTCTCTCCCCTCACCACTGCCACCAAACCATAAAGGGAACTGGGGCATTTTTAATATATATATTCATATTCATATATATATATATATATATATATATATATATATATATATATATATATATATGAATTTGTATCCCAGTTTATCCCCCTCCAAATAAAGTCTCCTCTCAGCCAGTATGCTGCCAAGTTCTCATAACACTTCAAATGCTTTTTCATGAAAAGAAAGAAGCTGTAGAACAGAACAGGAAAATTAGGATGTCTGGGAATAAATTACTTTTCATAGTATAGACATCCTCCTGATCTCATGTACCTACCACAATCCTGCTGTATTTTTGGTGGGAGAAAAATAAGATATTTTTTTTTAAGGTGAGGAAATCACCCCACAATAAATCATTCTAGTCAATAAAAATTTCTGGATTCAGATAAATGAAACTAAAAGGAAACTAATAAGCAAACACAATTGACTAGTACACCTAAGCCCTCGGGTGCTAAATTCCTCCCCATGTGATGAGAACTGAGTAAAATGAGAGCAAGAAAACTGTTCTCTAGTCTACCCCATTCCTCATCATATCAACATATCCAGGGCCATCAGTAGGGGTGTGTGGAGATACAGATGGCACCAGGTGACATCATGGGGGGTGACCTTATTGAATCAAAGAGTTGGAAGAGACCACAAAGGCCATCCAGTCCAACCCCTGCCATGCAGGAACTCTCAGTCAAAGCATCCCCGACAGATGGCCATCCAGTCTCTGTTTAAAGACCTCCAAAGAGGGAGACTCCACCACTCTCTGAGGAAGTGTGTTCCACTGGCAAACAGCCCTTACTATCAGGAAGTTCCTTCTAATATTGAGGTAGAACCTCTTTTCCTACAGTTTGCATCCATTGTTCCATGTCTTGTTCTCTGGAGCAGCAGAAAACAAACTTGATCCCTCCCCAATATGGCATCCATTCAAGTATTTAAACAGGGCAATCATATCACATCTTAACCTTCTCTTCTCCAGACTAAACATCCCCAGCTCCCTAAGGTGTTCCTCATAGGGCATGATTTCAAGACCCTTCACATTTTAGTCACCCTCGTTTGGACATGCTCCAGTTTCTCAACTTTCTTTTTGAATTGTCATGCCTAGAACTGGACACAGTATTCCAGGTGGGGCCTGACCAAAGCAGAATATAGTGGCACTATTACTTCCCTTGATCTAGACACTATGCTTCTATTGATGTAGCCTAAAATCGCATTGGCCTTTTTAGCTGCCACATCGCACTATTGACTCATGTTCAACTTGTGGTCTACTTGGACTCCAAGATCCCTTTCACACATAGTCTGCCTTTTGGCGGAAATGGGCTACTGTCAGAGTGTGGGACCAGAATCCTGGACAATCAACCAGTCAGCTTGTTTAATGAAACAACAGGACTTTATTGAAGGTTCCAAGATCAGCCATTCCTCATCACTCAGCTTCTAAGCTGAGACTGACCCCTCCCAGCAAAAGCAATGCACAAGTCCCCCTAAGCCAAAGCACTCCACCCCCAGCAAAAGCCCGCGCAGCAGGACCCCTCCTTCCCAGCACTAGTTCCCATCCTCCATCCCTATCCCCTGAGCTGCTCGTCCCACAGAAACGAAACTGCATTCCAAGTCTCTGCAAGCCAGCCTCTCAAGGACACTAGATAACTCACACCTGGTCCAGCCTAGCACTACATATCACCATCTACACATGCTATGCTAAGCGCAACCCATCCCCCAGCATCCACAGTCAGAATACATCTGGTAGAATACTTCAAGATTCTAACAGTCTGCCCCCCTAGAAAAGAACCCCCCCCCCCACAGAAAAGAAAATGCATTATCCCAAAGAAGAAACAGAAGGTTTGTCAGGGTACAGAGAATGAACACAAGCCACCAAATCAGGCGCGTTCACATGTGCCACTGATACTCATCATGATCCGAAGGAAAGTGTTTCCAATGGATCAGGTACTGAAGCTTGCCCCTATGAACCCTCGAGTCCAAAATTTTTGAAACTTCAAAATGCCGGTGTCCATCAATCATCATTGGAAGTGGCGGGGAGTCAGCTCTCCTCCATTGTCCCATGCTCTGGTCCGGCTTCAGCAACCTGAAATGAAAAACGGGGTGTAGATGTCTATAGGATTTGGGGAGGCACAGTTCAGCAGTCACATCATTGACAAGCCTCTTGACAGGAAAAGGGCCAATAAATTTAGGTCCCAGTTTCTTGGACGGATGTCTAGTCTTTAAATTTTTTGTAGACAGATAAACCATGTCCCCAGGTTTAGTGTCCCAACCAGCAGACCTTTTCCTGTCTGCAAACTTTTTGTACTGTCCCTTGGCCTCTTCCAGAGCCTTAGTGATCTTAGGCCAAGCTCCTTTAATCTTGTCAGCCCATTGGGTCACAGTCAGAATACATCTGGTAGAATACTTCAGGATTCTAACAGCTATGGTGTTTGCCTGCATCCCTTTAAAAGGGATGCACACTCCCAGTTGCTTTGTTCCCACACACAGAGGTTAGAAACCATAATCATTTTCTCCTTGCCTGCAAAATGGTGAGCTATTTCCTGCATTCTTGCATTCTCAAGAATGATGCTTGCTCCAGTTGCACACATTTCACAAAACGATTAAAGTTGCTGGCTTCCTGCAGAGACTTTTACAAATCTTAATCATTGGCTGAGCTGTCTGCAAGTCTTTGATCAATCAGGCGGTACTTCTGAACTCACTGTGGGTAGGTACACTGTTCCACCAAGGGGAAAGCTAGCCAGTATCATTTTGTAGATTATTTCTGCATAAATTTTAGAAAGCTTGACCATAGATTTGCTGAGATATTCTTCACATCCTTAAACCATAGTCTATACTCTCAGTTGTAAAAGAAATGAGGTGAGTGGGTGAGATACAGAGAGAGGTTGGAACTTATTGTTCAGCATTTTAAACTGGCTCCAGCCAGGATGCAGGATGGAGGCAGGGATTATCACACTAAATCACTGCTGAATCATCAGCTACCATCAGTCTGGGTCCCAGCTGTGCTCCACCAGCACTTTTTAGAAGTCAGAAAATTTCCAACTTCTAAAAAGTGCTGGTGGGGCGCAGCTGGGACCCAGGCTGATGGTGGCTGGCCATTCAGTGGTGATTTACAAGGTTATCGTATGGGGGCAAAACCGTCCCCCGATGTGTTCTAACGAGCACGAGCGCGGGCGCGCACGGAGCGTGATGGTAACCCGATGGGGCCCAGAACGCTAGTTTACCGCACGGTGGAACACCGCCGCTGCCGCCAGTGTTCCCATCGGGTTCCCGATGTGTTCCAGGAGGCGCCATTTCTGG
>NW_024805013.1:0-4856 GCF_019175285.1 Sceloporus undulatus
TTGTTCCCTATCTCCATTACTCTTTGAAATATTACTGAAAAATATTACAAAAGATTACTCTATCGAGGGAATCAAAGTTAAAAATATGACATATAAATTGAGATATATGACATATAAAATGCATATGACATATAAAATGGATATGCAGATTATTGGATATTGACCAATGGAAAATATAAAACATGTTTTAGAAATACTGGAACAATATGGAGAAGTGGATAGTTACTGTATAAATAAAAGCACAATGATGGTGGTAACATGAATTTATCAGACAAAGAATTAAAAGACTTGTAGGGAAAATCAGATTTTCAACTGGAAAAAAAAACTGTTAAATACTTAGGAATTACCCTAATTTGGAGTTATTTAAAAATAATTATGACAGCACTTGGCAGAGTTTTAAAAAGATTTATACAGGCCTGTTACAGACTGCCAAAATAAAGCTGCTTCGGGTCTCTTTGGAGGTATGCTGTTTAAATGACGCATGCATCCTAAGAATCCAGAAGCTGCACCAAAGCTGCATTCCAGTGCTTAGGAATGGAGTGTGGCTTTGGCGCGACCTCCGGACTCTTAGGACCCATGCATCATTTAAATAGCTTACCTCCAAAGAGACCTGAAGCAGCTTTATTTTGGCAGTCTGTAACAGGCCACAGATGGAATAAAATAGATTTATCTTGGTTGGAAAGGATATCAGTGATAAAAATGTCAGTATTGCCAAAAATGTTATTTTTATGCCAGAATATACCAGTCACCACAAATGACACACCCTTTGTAAATTGGCATAAGGATTTATCAATGTTTATATGGAAGGACAAAAAAAACACCAAGTGTAAAAATAAAAACATGATATGGCCTAGTTGAACGAAGTGGGATAGTTCTGCCAAACCTAAAATGGAAACAGATTCATGACCAAATAAAAAAAATATTGAAATTTGAGGATCGAGCAGACCCTAAGATGTATTTGCTGAATATAACAGAAAATGAGGAGACTGAAAACATGTATGGGAAAGTCCTATTCTATATGATTATAGCTGCCAAAACCTTATATGCAAAACATTGGAAGAGTCTAGAGCTACCGAATATAGAAGAATGGAAATTAAAACTATATGATTATTTTGAAATGGATAAGCTGACATATGTAGTTAAAATTAGTTAAATAATTGATAAAAATAATAATTGTAAGCTGCTCTGATAGCTACTAGGACTGAAGGGCGGGGTATAAATACCATAAATAAATAAAATAAAAGGAAAGAGATGGGAAAATTCTATGAAAAATGCAAACCATGGATTAATTATATTCAAGGAAAAGAAGAAAAATAAATGTATATTGCTTTAAATCAATAAATAAAGTAAAATAGTGGATTTTAATAATATATTAGATATTGGAGAACGAAATTATTATAGAACCTGAAGATTAGAAATAAACTATAGATTGTTATAAGATTGAAGTTTGAAATATAGTCTGAAATATAGGTAAACTAAATATATAGTATGCTTTAGTTAGGATATGAAAGTACTTTTAAGTAAGATAAAAAATGGTAGAATAACCAAGAGGTTCAGGAAGTATAGAAAATGTAACTATTTTTGTCTGTTTTGTTTACTGTAGTCTTGTAGGTTGTTAGGTTAGATTTTTCTGTGTAGTTCGTTTTATGTAGTTTGTATGTAGATGTGTAATTTGTTGTTGTTTAGTCCAGTTTTTATTGTGAAGTTTTAACTAATAAAATAATTTTTAATTAAGCAGTACCATGAATTCTTATGTACTTGCACGTGTTTAGTTTATTCAAACATTTGTTTTATTTATTTATTTTTTAAAAAAGTTTTAAAGTATTTGAGAATTTTAAAATGTAACAACTTCCACAAATCAATAAAACATATTTTGATATTTTTTTTTAAGGAGAAAGTCTGTAGAAGCTCAAATAAGAAAATATAAAACCATTAAATTACAAAGACCTGAAAAATAAACTTGTTTTCACTCATCTTGTTTTATGCACTTTAAAATCTTCTGCTACAAGGTCATTCTTCTTCATAAAATATTTGAATTTGCTAAAAAAATTACATTTCAGAACCGCAAGATACCTCCCACAACATCTTGTGATTATGCCTCTTTTACTTTCGTCAAAACCCACTTTTGTCATCAAGGAAAGAAATGGCTCTATCAACAAAGAGTTGGAGAAAAGAAGATGGTGAAAAGACAATGGTGGTTACCAGAGGAAAAGGAAAAGAAACAGCTGCTGCTAAACCACATTTTCTGATTCATCCAAGACTAGGATTAAGGCAAACATAAATACTCAGTTGTCTAATAAAAGCAACCTGTTTGCAGTCTGGACCCCAGCCATGCTTATCCAGTGGCTTTTCAAAAACAGCAAGCTCCCATTTCTGAAAAGCCATTGGATAAGCATGGCTGGGGTCTAAGCTGCAAATGGGTTGCACTCGTCCAGCCACAGCTGAGTGCAATTAACACCTGCTTTTCAATTTAAACGCGTTGGGGATAAGTCGCTTTAAAATGAATGTGATAATCTCATCTCTCTCTCTCTCTCTCTTCTTTTTTTGGTTAAACCGAAGTGAGAAATAGGGCGGGGGAAGCTTTTATAGACTAGCTATGAAATTATGGGCATTTTCTTCACCCATTAGGTTTCTTTGCTGAAGCATGTCTTTCAGCTGCAAAATCCATTTTTCATACATAATACCTTTTAAGCACATTTATTAAATCCTTATATAATATCTTGCCAGAGTTCTGTGGAAAAGATAAATCTTCGGTGGCAAAATGTTATAAAAATCTCATTTTCTTTCTGAAAGCTTTTTCTGGAGCGCCTTCTTACAATTATATACTCAGGCACTGGAGCTGGTCCTTTTTCCCCCCCCATTATGTTAGAACTACCCTATTTCCCTAAAGAACCCTTTCAGCTTCATTTCTTTGCTCCATTTTAACAAAACAAGAAATCCTAGCATGGCTGCTTTACTTCCTTGGTAAACTTTAGTACATTAAAATGTGATGTTTCTTTCAGGTTGGGGGGGGGGGGAATGCATATTATATGACACGCATAACAGAAAGATAGGGAGTAAAGTGACCAGATTTCCCTCCTACAATCCAAAAGGCAGACATTTTGAGATGTCCAGCATAATTAATCAAAAAGTAGGTCACATGTGATATGTATAAGTATATTGAATCTGCCTAGTCAAAGTAATTGGCAATAGGTATGTGCATAATCAAAGAAATGGAGCCTGGTGACATCAATGGTTAGTCCATCCTTGCTCTGTGAAGGAAACAGGAGAACACCTGGGAGGGCCAGGCCTCCCTGCTGCTGCTGTCACATCAGTGGCTATCAGCCTACCTTTCTGCACTATAAATGCAGAATTTATAGTTAGAAATGCACATTTCTAAAAGGTGACTTTATTCATTGTCTCCCATAAAGACATAGAATACAACGTATTGGCTTCTTCTGAACATATAAATCTAGTAAAAAGCATGTTGGTAAATGGCTGTGAATGCTTTAATGATCTGTGCTCCCCCATCCATTCAGATGACAACTATTTCATACATTGCTGCTATAGCCAGTCTGTCACTTGATGACAATCTTTTGTGTGGCCAATCTAGGTTTGCAAGGCAAAACTACAGAAAACACATACTTACTCCAATTTCAGGACTATACTTGAAACCTTTCAGCTTGGTAGAACCTGCCACAGTTTGTATTTCTTCAAGAACCTAGGGACATCTTTATGCCATAATGAAGTGGTGGTGTAAAGCTTTGTGGAGGTACCGAACTTGTAAGGAACTATCATCTGGAAATAAGAATTTTGTAAGAAAATATCATCTGGAAATAAGAATCATTTTGTAGTGGCAAAACTATTATTTGTATCACTTGCAATTTGAATTCACCCATCATATGTGGTAGCAAAAACTGGGCAAATGTGCTGGCTATTTTGTTTGGTTTAAGAGTTACTAACAGAGCACCTTTGTTCTATAAACTTACATACCTAATTAAGGAAATAGCACAGGAAAGAAATTATTACACCAATGGAAATGCTGCCATATGGTTGGCTATTCATCTGTATCATTCTGCTAAGTGGTGAGAAGAATCGTTGTGGCACTTCTAATGTCCTTGTTTGACAAGAATTTGCTGTAATTTATAGAGTTATGCTACTTTTCTGATTAGATGTATGGGGTATAAAAGCAAGTTATTTTAGTCGACCACAAACTTATTTCAGAATCATCCTTGCTGTCAAATTAAACAGCGGTGGCAACAATGATAGGTCAGTATACAATAACTGTTTTTGTTGTTTTGTTATGTGCATTTAAATTGATTTAAAATTATGGTGACCCTATCACAGGATTTTCTTGTCAAGGTTTAGTCAAAAGAGGTTTGACTTTTTTGTCCTTTTAGACTAAATGAGTAGGACTTGCCCAAGGTTACCCAGTAGATTTTTATGGCTGAGCAGGGATTCAGACTCAAGTCTCATCTAAAACTCAGACCATCACATCATGCTGGCTCACTACCACCACTACTACTATTACTACTACTATTAAAAGGAAAAATTTATTTAAGAGGCAGAAGTGTGCACACCAATTCCTTTGATATTTTCTGATTCTGCTACAAAGTCAATGTAAATTGAACTCTTAATGTCCTATTCAGAAGAGTTAACTGTGAAGGAATTGTTTTCAATATGGTGGTCTAGGTGTTGTCCATTTGCTTGGACACAAATGATATATTTTTATCACAGTGAAAATGGTGGAGTATTCTATAGCTTTCTTAATTCCCATTCTGTATGTGTGTGTGTATCAATACAAATTAGAAATTTACTAAAATACTGTAATCAGTTTTGAGCCCATTTCCCTCAAATATGGTTGCTTAAAAACGTGA
>NW_024805014.1:0-3143 GCF_019175285.1 Sceloporus undulatus
CTAGAAAGGCATCATCCAATTCCTCAGTCTGACTTGGGGGTCTGTAGTAGACTCCCACCGTAACATCCTTGTTGTTTCCCTGCCCTTTAATTTTTATACAGATGCTCTCCACCTGGCTTCCAGGATTGATGTCCTGGATCTCTTCACTGGTGTAAATATCTTTTCCTCCCAAAAAGAGCCTCATGAAGCAAACACCATAAAGGTATTTTTGGACATATTCTACACTTGTTTTCCCCCCAGATCTTCAATACAACTTTTCTTGTGAAATGATTTGTGCTTTCTTTATGAACTTTCTCTTTACCGTAAATTAGGCATCCATTCCACCCAAATCTTAAATGTTCACCCTCCAGACATAACAACTGTTCATTCTCTGACATAAACCATTCTCTAATCCAAACTAAACAACAAGCAGCATAATAAAGTTTTAGGTTTGGTAAACCCAGCCCTCCTCTACTTTTGTCATCACAACGTATTTTTGTTTCTATTCTGGGTCTTTTCTTTTAATTCCAAATAAATGTTGAGATTTCCTTTTGCCAGAGATTCAAGGGTTTTTCATTCTGGATGATGAGTATCGCTTGGAACAGAAACAGTATTTCAGGAAGGAAACTCATTTGGATCAGTGACATTTTTCCTAATAGTGATAAGTGTACTTTCCCCCATTTTTCTAGGTCTTTTCTGATTTCCTTCCAAGTGTCTCATAGTTATTGTGAAATGGATATGAGTTTTTATTTGTTAAATTTATTCCTAGATATTTAACTTTCTTTCCCACTTTAAATCCACTAATTTCTTCCAGGATTTGTTCTTCCTTTCCCCCATATTTTGTGTTATTGATGTTGTTTTGTCTCTGTTTACTTTTAGTCCTGAAACATATTCCAGTTCCACTATTACATCCATCAATTGCCTTGTGCTCTTTTCTGGGTTCTCCAGGGAATACAAATGTCGTCTGAGAAGACTCTCATTTTAAACTCATTTGTTTTAACTTTTTTTCCATTGATCTTATTTTCTAATCTTATCCTATTATTCAGTGCTTCAAGGATCAGAATGAACAAAAGGGGTGACAGTGGGAAAGCTTGCCATTTATGTTTAGAAATCTTAAATTCTTCTGTTTCATTATAGTTAACAATTATTTTGGCTCTTTGATCTTTATACATTGCCTTTATCCATCTAATATAAGAAGCTCCTATTTTCATTTTTTCAAGTGTCGCAAATAACATCCCATCCTATGTTATCGAAGGCCTTTTCTAAATCGACATAGATAAGTGCAAGTTTTCTTCATTGTGTCTTTCAAAATATTCAATTATATTTAAGATGTTTAGTATGTTACCACTTTCCTTTAGATATTTAAGTTTATTCTGTATTTCCACTGCTTCTTCTGTATAGGTTTATGAGAGACGATTGCATCCTGGATTATGATCATTTTTGGGATGTGAAGACCTATGTAAATTCATTTTGTAAACCCAGTGAAACAAATATCTCACAAAGCTCTAGTAAACAACACATACACACAGTCCCCATAAAAAGGACTCAGTGGCACACTGTGTGTCTGGGGTCTGGAAATCTCACTTCCACCTTCTGGGAACACAATGCTGCCAGAGACTGAATTTGGGACTTTATGCCTGCAAAGCATGGGCTCAGTCACTCAGCTGCAGACCTTCCATAAATTCCTGGACTGAAATATTTAAAGAAAAGTCTTCATTCAGCTCCAGGAATAAAGACCTACCTCCAGTACAAAGACCCTGATTCCTGCAGCCCCAGAAAGGCCTCTCCTTCGGTCCTTTATGGCCGGAGCTTCCCTGGGTCAGAGGCCGTTTCCTCAGCCGTAGAGAAGGCTTGCTCTGAGTGCGAAGGAAGAGGAGGTCCACAGGGCTGAGGGAGGGAAGGCAATGGGGAAAGGTCAGTGCCAATGGCCATGGAGGGCAGAAGGTGACAATGCCTAGGAAACTCCTTTGAGTCACAGCCATAGTAACTCCTGGTAGTAAATAGTCCAGGGCCTATTTGCAAAATATATCCTAAAGCTGTATACAAGGAACCTGAGATGCAGTTCCTGAGAAAAGAAACTAGGGTTAGGCTTGATTTGTGAAGAAACCCTGCAGCACTCAAAGAGACAGAGAACAGCATCCTGCTGGTGACACACGCAGATGACATATGCCTCAGTTGGCCCAGTGCAGAGGTGGGCATTTGCTTCCTAGCCCGATTCCACACGGAGCAACACTGGAGCATAGAGGGTTCTGCTGGGTCAGGCTTTCTGGCCTAGTGGCCTCCCATTCTCCTATTGGCCAAAGCAGTTGCCCTCCATCCCCCAGGGAGTTTCCCGGTCAAGCAGGGCAGGAAAAGGAGCTCTCTCTTCTCTGGTTGCCCCCCTTCCATGGGATCCAGCCCTCCTCCCAGGATCGGGGGGTGGGGGGGACCAGAGGATTGAGCTGATGGCAAGGTAACAACCAATTCCCATGGCAGCCTTCTGCATGCAGAGAAGTCACAATTCTGAGAGTGTCTCTGCCCATGTGGAGAGTGCCTATTTTCCACACTGTTGCCTGGCCATCTTGGCTTGGGAATGTCCTGTTCTAGCCACAAGTAGAACTAAATCTTAGCCTGTATCCAATCTGATACTTAGTCCTGATCAGAGTAGAATCACTCAGTCTCTTGGATTTACCTAGAGATTGACTCACCAGTCAATTATGGGTTCAGTGGGTCTATTCTAGGGTTAACCAACAGGATTCAGGCCTCCTCAGACTTTATATTCGGATAAGTTGCAATAGAATGTAATTATGCATTGTATAAAATTCATTGTATGGACTTTAGTTTCAATAAAAATTATTTTTTAAAAAACTTTAAATGCAGAAATGTTAATTTTTCCATGCTATGTCATCATTACTAATGATAATGTGATTTCTTTTCATGCAGAGCAGGAGGAGGAGCAGGAGGAGGAGCAGGAGGAGGAAGACCACCTTCTTTGTGGAAAGCTTCTATACCAGATCATTAAAAAGAGAGTCTGTGAACATCTAGAAGGTAATGCCACCATCACAAAAAGTCAACATGGGTTTCAGAGAAACAAGTCATGCCAGACAAATCTAATCTCCGTAGATGATCCTGGTAGATGAAGGGAATTCCAGCTCAACATTAGCAGGAACTTCCTGACAGTAAGG
>NW_024805014.1:3243-4855 GCF_019175285.1 Sceloporus undulatus
CTTTAAGCAGAGGCTAGATGGCCATCTGTCAGGGATGCTTTGATTGACAGTTCCTACATGGCAGAATGGGGTTGGACTGGATGGCCCTTGAGGTGTCCTCCAACTCTATGATTCTATGATTTATCATCCAGATGGAGAAACTACAGCCCATTGGTTGGATAAGACATGTATTACTTTATGGATTTGATCCACAGCCTTCCCTCATCACGCTCCTTTCACATTTAGACACTGGTGAAAATAATCATTTCATTTTTCCAAATCCGAAAAGCCTCTGAGTGTAACTGCTGTGTTTATAATATAATAATAATATAATAATAATAAATTTATGTATATACCATCTTTCCAAAAAGATAAAAGCACTTTACAAATTGACAATTACAAAATTGGTGTGTTTGTGTACATTAGTCATAGAAAGAGCAAGAGGTATGTAAGTCCTTCCTCTGCTTGCTAAAGCCACACAGAAATTGAGGCATGTACATTTGTGTGCACTGTTTCTGAATGGATCTATTGTCAATATCACAATTTCTTCACTTTTGCTTGTATATTTTTTAAAAAGATGCACACTGCTGAATATGTTGCACTTATACAACAAAAATCTATAAATGTATAGGCTTGTGACTGAACATTGAACCGTGGATTATGCTCATTTGGGGGAAGCGAAGACCTATGGAAATTCATTTTATAAACCCAGGGAAACTAATATCTCACTAAGCTCTAGTAAACAACACATACACACAGTCCCCATAAAAAGGACTCACTGGCGCATTGTGTGTCTGGGGTCTGGAAATCTCACTTCCACCTTCTGGGAAGACAATGCTGCCAGAGAATGAATTTGGGGCTTTATGCCTGCAAAGCATGGTCTCACTCTCTCAGCTGCAACCTTTCCACACAATCCTGGACTGAAACATTTAAACAAAGGTCCTCTTCCAGCTCCAGGAATAAAAACCTACCTTCAGTACAAGGACCCTGATTCCTGCAGCCCCAGAAAGGCCTCTCCTGCAGTCCTTTATGGCCAGAGCTTCCCTGGGTCAGAGGCCGTCTCCTCAGCCGTAGAGAAGGGTTGCTCTGAGTGCGAAGGAGGAGGAGATCCAAGGGCTGAGGGAGGGAAGACAATGGGGAAAGGTCAGTGCCAATGGCCATGGAGGGCAGAAGGTGACAATGGCTAGGAAACTCCTCTGAGTCCCGGCCATTCTAAGAATGAGTGGCAGGAATTAGTCCCTGGGGCTGAGGGGGTCTCCTTTCCCAAAGGGGGAGGCAAGGACCGGTGAACCCTCCCCAGCAAGGGCCCAAAGGGAGGGTCTCTTTCCCCACATCTCTCTCCCAGCCCACAAAGCTCAGCCTCCCCACTGGCCCTGGGTCCCTGCCTCCCTTCCTCAGACCCCCATAGACCACTTCCTTCCTTCCTTCCTTCCTTGCTTCCTTCCTTCCTTCCGTCTTCTCCCCAAAATGGAGGGCCAGAGGTACAAAGGGACACACTTCCTTTCTTTTGGCCCAAGGAGCCTGGCCTCCTTCTGACTCTGGAGACCCAGGAGAGAAAGAGGAGCCTCTCGCTTCAACTGAGGAGCCCTCAGAGAAGGTTCCGGGACATTATTCCCCACAGTCACAAGCAGCA
>NW_024805015.1:0-4548 GCF_019175285.1 Sceloporus undulatus
TCTGCCTGGTCTGGGCTCCCGGAGGCGGAAGGAGCCCTCTTTCCCTGAATGGCCAGAGGATCCTGATCCTCGTGGCTGTGGCCTGGGGAAAGGGCTGCCCCTTCTTTGGGTGACACTGCTGGGCAAAGAGACTTTCAGGAATGGCAATCTTGATGTCTAAAGTGTAAAAGGGCAGACAGGACCAAGTAGGCAACCATCAGAAGAGGCCCAAATCTTCAATCTTCCTCTAGGTCGCTTGGTTCTTCGGCCTTTTCCCCTGCAATGAGTCCAAGCAAAAAAGTTGTCCCGTTTGCCCTTTGCTCCCCCTGGCATCTGTCAGTCCTCCATGGTGCCCTTGGAGGCCTGCTCTCCTGCCCTGTGTACCAGTTGGCTTGGGGGCAGGCTTTCTCCTCTGCGCCTCCAGGCACCCTTTCCTGGGACAGAGGAGGAAGAGGGGGACCCCCAAGAGTAGTATCTTGCTGAATGGACCTTTCCACACAGGGATTTTTTGAGCACGGAAGTAGGGTCAGTTCGCATTGGTCAATGCGTATTCGCATTATATCGCATTGGTGTTCCACACCTGTGAGCTGAGAATAGGTATTGCCCAATGAGATATAACGTGAATACGCTTTGGCCAATGTGTATTCACAGCGGGGTTCTGAACTGAAGGCAGCCGGCTCTTCCATTTTGCGAGTGTGCAAAATTAGTGGATCGCCGGGATCTGTATTGATGGCCAGTGCAAAACCTCTGCTGCTTTGGCTGGTGTGTACATTCAATCCGCTGGTTCTCCTGAAGACCACCGGTTACAAATTTCCCATGATGCTGCGCTGGAATTTCCCCCATCTCCCACCGTTGGCCCTTTCCCCTTTCAGGACAACCGCCGGGGCTGGGAAGCGATTTTTCCACTGAACGAGATAAAGCAGAAACCTTTTGTGTGTGTGCGTGTGTGTGGGGGGGGTGTCAAATGCCATAACCAATCTGAATGGTAAGTGTGTACATTTATGATGTTGACATGTGTTGACACATGAAACAACCAGAGGCATCCCTTTCTATTATTATTTATTATTATATTATTTATTATTGATACCTCTTTTAAAAATCCATCAGTCACACATTTAAAATATAACAATAATTGTTGTTGTTGTTGTTGTTTATTTTTTCCCACTTCTCCCTATGGATCAAGGCCGGGAAAACCACAACAATTACAGATAAAATATTAATTAAAAAGACATCAGTTAAATACACATCAATTTAAAATGACAAATAACCATATGTACTATTCAAATGATGCGATTTAAAATTCATCATTTAAAAGTTACCATTTTTAAAAATCATTCGGATAGACCTGCTCCCTTGCACCCCAGAACTTGGGCCAAGGGGGCTGGTGGGACAGAGAGAGGTGGCATGGAAGAGAAGACCATGCTCCAGGCAACCCGTGCCCCATGTTTGAATGTGGGGTCGTTGTGGTGGGGGGTCAGGAATGCTTGGGTGGAGATGGCGTGGAGGTGGAGGAGGCTGGGAGGAGATCCTCTGCTCTCTGCCCTTCCGCATGAGTCACAGGCAAGTGGGACAGCCCCACGGAAGCAGGGCCTCCACAAAAGGACATGTGGCAGAAAGATGGGCACCACAACTATTACCATTAGATTCAGTGATATAATGAGAATTAACACTCCTAAGGAATCTGTTATGGTGTGTGGTAACAGGAGGAGGAGGAGGAGGAGTCAGTGGGGAGATGGCAGCGTGAGCTACCAGCTGGGTGACACCAACCTAGTGACGCCAGTAGCACAGGGTCTCCCCTGAAAAGATGTGTGGCTCCAAAATGGGTGCCTGCCCACCACTTCCTGCCCCATGCCACCCAAAACACCACCCTGACAAAGAACAAAGGCAGCACCAGCACTCCCGCCCCTAAGTTGCCCGGGCTCACATGCCAGCCATCGAAAGGCACAGTTTCAACTGGTCCTTTGGCACATGAGACAAAAGGTTTGAGGGCATGGTTTGAATGTTATGGAATGGGGGTGATGTACATGGGTGGGGGAGACAATCTCTATTTGTAAAGGGATGGTTTGATGGGATGCACAGAATAATGCCGACGAGGTCTCAGATTGCCCTTTTCTGCTCAGGATATATACTAACATCCTGCCGTTCTGAACTATCAAAGGGTGGAGCAGGAGGACATGTGTATCTTAGAAAAGTAAGAGGGGGGGGGTGCTGGGTTTATTGTTGGGAGGTTTTCTTTGCCTGAGTGAGAGAGGAGAGGGAGATGCTGGCCTTCTTCTCCTTCTGTGGGCACAGGAGGTGGCTGGAAATCCCAACCTGCTCCACATCCTCCATGCCTTGCAGGCGTACTAGTTTTCAGCAGCATCTAACCTGGTCACCTGTGGACCTGTTTTCTACTCTAGTCTTCCAGGATTGCACCAAGATCGCAGCCTGGCAAAACTTTTCAAACCTACGCCACGGCTCTACAAAATCTGTCTGCCACGAAACAGGTGAGCAGAGCATCTCCGTGGCGAGTCAACAAGTCAAGGAAAGGAGAGGGAGGGAGGGAGGAAGTGCGTGTTCTGTGGGTGGTGTTCCGCATGTGTGCATGCAAAATAACAGGGTCGACGTGGCTGGCATGGCTGCTACAGGGTGGTGGAATGTGGCTGCCAAGATCATCATGGTGCCCTGGCTTCTGCCAGTGAAGAGAAGGGCTGGGCCTAGAGAAGTCAGTCTGAGGTCCCCATTGTGTCCTATGCTCCCTCCACAGGTTGTCAAGTGTGGAAGAGAAGGTTGAAAAAGACTCCCGAGGAGGAGAAAGACAGCATGCCTGAAGGTGAGAGTCCTTTGACCCCAGATTCCCCCCATGAACCCCAGAAAGGACCCCTACCTGGGGGTGGAGGATCTCCTGTACCCTGCCTCCCAGGGTGTCAGCGTGTTGGAGGGTCTTTATTGATCTGGGAAGGAGCAGCAAGGCTGCCCCTAAAGGGGGCAATTCAGAAAGATGGAGACCTCCCCACCAGGTCTCCCACTGGGGGAGAACCTGTTTGCCCTGACCTTTGTCCCGACCCAAGTGCCTGTGGAGCTGAGACACAGCACACCTGCTCTGTGCATATGTGCTTCTGGTGTGTTTGTGTGCTGGAAAAGGAGGGAAGGACCATATCTCATCTGGCTGTTCTCTGCGAGATGCAGCCGGGTGAAGCTTCGGACCGCAGACAACCAGCTCCATCCCACCATTGGAACCACTGAACTCCCTTGCCAGAAGATCCACCCATGCAAGAGGTAAGCTTGAGTGAGATGTTTCTGGGCACACAAAGCCCCCAAGGAAATAACCAACCTCTCATGGGACCTTACCACCACAGGGCACAGAAGTAGGGTCAGTTCGCATTTGTCGATGCGTATTTGCGTTATATCGCATCATTCATTCACACCCCGCTCTCTGAATACGCTTTGCCGATTCGTATTCGCGTCATATCGCATTGTTCTTCCACCCTGGGCGGCCTTCCGAATCGAGTTTTGCGAATCGGCCAATGCGTATTCAGGCAAAGTCAGGCAAGTGCAGATTGGACCACCAACCAGCCCAATACAAGTTGTTGGCCGATTCGCATCGGCCGACTGTGCATGCTCTGTGGGGCTCTGAACGGGGGCAACATTTTTAACTTCCGGGGTGAAGAATGAGGTCACTGTTTAGTGCGTAATATCGCGAGAATTGCTGCTTTAGCCACTTACGAAAGGGGTATTCACCATCTGTATGGTGTGTGTGTGTGTTGTTTGTGTTTTATATATATATATATATATATATATGCACACACATTAATACTACATACTTATATATATATACACATAGTGGTACAGCCAAACGTGGATTCCTTTTTTTATGTATACACACATATTTGCTGTATGAGTGTTTGTATTATATATACAACACCACACACCAACACACCACACTCACCCCAAACATACATATATATATATAGATATACACACATATACACCTAGTAGTACAGCCAAAAAGTGTGATGCCTTTTTTACATTTGTCTCTATGAGTGTTATATATATATATATATATATATATATAATACACACAACACCACACACACAACACAACCACACATATATTATACAAAAACACACTATGCCACAGCCAAAAGTGTGATGCTGTATTTATATGTGTACACATACAGCTGTCTGCTTGAGTGTTTGTATACACACACACACACACACACACACACACACAATATACATACATATACACATAGTGGTACTGCCAACGTATGGTTGTGTGTGTGTGTGTGTGTGTGTAGTTTATATGTTACACACACACACACACACACACACAAAAACTGTGGAGCAACTGAAAGTGTAATGCTGCATGCATATGCTTACACACACATCTTTGTGTGTGTGTGGTGTGTATACATATAACACATATCTATATTATATACACCACACACACACACACACACCACACACAAACAAACTGTGGAGCAACCGAAAGTGTAATGCTGCCTGTATATGCTTACACACACATCTTTGTGTGTGTGTGTGTGTATACATACATATACATATATACAACATTACATTACATTACCC
>NW_024805015.1:4573-4855 GCF_019175285.1 Sceloporus undulatus
CTGTGTACCAGTTGGCTTGGGGGCAGGCTTTCTCCTCTGCGCCTCCAGGCACCCTTTCCTGGGGCAGAGGAGGAAGAGGGGGACCCCCAAGAGTAGTATCTTGCTGAATGGACCTTTCCACACAGGGATTTTTTTAACACGGAAGTAGGGTCAGTTCGCATTGGTCAATGCGTATTCGCATTATATCGCATTGGTGTTCCACACCTGTGAGCTGAGAATAGGTATTGCCCAATGCGATATAACGTGAATACGCTTTGGCCAATGTGTATTCACAGCGGGGTT
>NW_024805016.1:0-4855 GCF_019175285.1 Sceloporus undulatus
ACTGTATTGCTAATGAAGGTTTTTATATTTGCCTTAGAAATGTGGGAAATGCAGAGTCCAGTGTGAGGCTCAGTATCCTCATGTGAAGACATGCAAGATGTAACCAGATAGCCTGTAGATAAGGGAGGTAAGAAAATTTCTTGGATGACAGCAGCCCACTTTCAAGAAAGATTGCCTTTGTGGATGCAAACCAAACATGTTAAGGCATCAGATGGTGTGGCAACATTTGCATTCTGTGGAGTTGCAGGTTAAACATCATGGACAAAACAGAGATCACTTAGGAGATTCCTCATCAGATCTCTCCCTTCAGGGTCAGCCCACAACATTTTACTGCTTGAGATAAAGAAGACACTCCCTCCCCCTCGCCACAGAAGAAACCAACTGGAATAGTGGTTGAATCTTAGTTCAACACAGAGATTTGAAAATGTACTTTATGGTGACCCTTAGGGGAACCTATCACGGGCGTTTCTTGGCAAGTTTTGTTCAGAGGGTGGTGTGACTTTGCTTCCCTCTGAGGCTGGGAGAGTGTGACTTGCCCAAGGTGAGTTTCCATGATTAAGCAGGGATTCAAACCTCATTCTCTAGCCTTTGCTTCAATATGGGACAGAGGATTGGCAAAACAGCATCATCTGCTGCACTGGAGAGGAGCAGGCAAGCTCAGAGGGAACCGAGAAAACAGTTCTCTGCTACAACACCTTGCCCCTACTCACCCCACCTTGTCCTGGACATTTGCCAGGTGAGGCAACCATCTCATTCTATCTAATGGAAGTATTGGCCTCATGCTTATCTTTAAAGCTTTGTTAGATGTGGCTTGGTCTTTTACCAGCAATCATACACTGTAGTTCCAAGTGTCGGTTTTGATTTATAAAACCTTACATAGCTCAGGATCCTAATACTGCCCCAGAATGAACTTACTCACACAGAGATCACCTTCTCAGGTCAAAGGGTTGAAAAAAGGAGAAACTGTGGCTGCTGCTGCTAACACAGCTGCCACCACAGCTGATGGAATACTGCCCCCAGTGAGGTCTTCCTGGCCTCAAAATTATCATGCCTTACCCGCCATCATTTCACAGATAGAAATTGGGACACGTGTGGCTTAGCAACATCTCTGTGTAGTCAGGATGGTAAAAGTTATTAATGTGGAAGAACAGGCAAGCTAAGGAGAGGCTGCAGCAATATGCTTTTGCTAGAGACTAATGGCAGGGACAAGATTCCTACCCTTTCCACTGCTCTGTTAGCTGAGTGCATATACCTAGAAGTTATTTTGCAGCAATTGAAGGAAGCTGATGTCAAAGGGGGAAGTGGTGGGAGGAGAGAGAAACTGGGACATTTTAAAAACATCTGGAAAAGTGGGATGACAGAGGATTAATCAAGACTGTCCCTACCAAATCAGGACAGTTGAAGAGTATATCATCCTTTCCAACCCAAGGTTAAACTCCCCCAAATTTTACAAGATATGACAAGCTGGTTATAAATACTAGCATTATACCTACTAGTTATCTTTATGATTTATTATTTCTGCAAAGGGAGGAGTTGTGTTTTTACACTGCAGATAAAAAAGAGTCTTATGCCTCCTAAAGGTTTAACATATTTTGTCTGGCATAAACTTTCATGATTTGAAGCCTATTTCATCAGATGTAGGAGTGCACAAAAACTTATTCCAAATAAAATAGTTTTCAAACTGCCCCAAGTGTCTTTCTTGTTTTTCCTGCAACAAGCATAACACAGGAATCCCTCTGGATATTTATATTACATTTTGTTTTTCACTTGCATCTGTTTTAATGGTTATAAAACACCTTACTGGTAAATCTTTTTGTAGAAAAAGGGGTGGTGACGGTAGTGATGCTGACAGCAGCAATTATGATATAAGCAGCCACACCATGCTATTCCACTGCCACCACACACTGTCCAACAGCACTTTCAGGTCAGGAGCTTCAGCTTGGTTTTGTTGTTAACTGTTGCCAAGTTGATGTCAACTGATGATGACCCCATGAATGAGAGACCTCCAAGTCATCCTGTCATCAGCAGCCCCGCTCAGGTCTTGCAGATTCAGGACTATGGCTTCCATGATTGATTCTATCCATCTGGCATGCTGCCTTTCTCTCTTTCTACTGCCTTCTACCTTGCCAAGCATTATTGTCTTTTCTAGTGAAGTCATGCCTTCTCATGATACGTCCAAAATACGTCAGTCTCAGGCTGCATTCGTGCTGCAGAAATAATCTAGTTTGACACCACTTTAGCTGCCGTAGCTCAGTGCTACAGAATTCTGGGAATTGTTTGTTATGGCACCAGAGCTCTGTGACAGAGAAGGTTAAATGTCTCACAAAACTACAATTCCTAGAATTCCATAGCTGTGAGCCATGGCATTTATTTCTGCAGTGCAGATGCGGCCTCAGTTTAGTCATCTTGACTTCTAGAGAAATTTCAGACTTTATTTGCTATAGAATCCATGTATTTGTCTTTTTAGCAGTTTAGGGTATCTGCAGAACTCCTCTTCAGTACATATCAAATGAATTTTTTTTCTTCCTATCAGCTTTCTTCACAGTCCAGTTTTCAGCGCCATACAGAGAAATGGGAAATACAATGGTATGAATAATCCTGACTTTGATAATCAATGATATATCTTTACACTGCAGGTTCTTTATAGCTGACCTTCCTAGACCTAATCATGACTACAGTCTTTATTTAGATTAATGACTGACCCAAGGTATCAGAAACCTTTGACTATCACATTGTTTCCCCACACCATTGGGACATCAAGCAAAGGCAGAGGCAGAGGCAGCAGCAGCTGAGGAAAGGGGGCGTGGTTTTGGGTGAGACATTTATACCCTCCCCAAACACTCCCTTCAGGAACACCACTCCAGCCCTGAAGCCAGAAGCCAGCTTCCCCATACCATTGGGACTCCTCAAACAGAGCTCGGTGGCGGCGGTTGTAGCGGAGGGAGAGTTGCGGACGCAGTGGGTTCCCTTGAGGGCCCAGGGAACACCACCACCCTCCCAATTCAGTGGGCTTTGACCTCTTCACCATCTCACCTGAGGCCGGGAATGTGGTGGGGGTGGCCATTGGAGTTGTGCTGGGGAATGGGAGATATGGTTGGGACAGAGGGAACAGATGTTACAAAAGAAGACAGGATCGCTGTCTGAAAGCTATCCCGTCTTCAGTTCCCTCTGTTTCCTAGAATGGCTTGGAGAGCAGACCAACCATTCCACAGAACCTCACTCTGCTCCTTTGCAATGCCAGGTCGGTAAAAAACAAGACCCATATCATCCAGGACCTCCTCCTGGATGAAGATGCCGACCTGGCTTGCTTCACAGAGACCTGGCTGGGAGAGGATAGCACTGTCATATGGGTGCAGGCCCTCCCAGCTGGGTACTCGGTCAGTGAGCAGGTGAGGGGAAGTGGGCAGGGGGGTGGAGTGACTCTAGTCTATAAGAACCATCTGACCTTGGCCAGGATACCTGTCTGGAACACAGTCCATTTCGAGTGTATGTACCTAGCCTGAAGACCAGGGATAGTTTGGGGATTTTGCAGTCTACCGGCCACCCCGTTGTCTAGGAGACTCCCTGACCGAGCTGACACAGCTGGTCTCTGAGCTGTTGTTGGAGACCCCCCAGACTCTTAGTTTTGGGGGACTTCAACATCCTGCTCGAGACCGTTTAACAGGTGCAGCTCGGGAGTTCATGGAGACCATGACAAACATGGGCCTATCCAATTGGTCGCTGGGCCCACACATGTGCAGGTCATACACTCGATGCGGTCTCAGTACGGAACAGGAATATCCGTGGGCGGAGGTGGGAAGTACCTCCGCATTGTCATGGATGGATCATTTCCTGGTCAAGACGAAACTTAGAGCCAATATCTGCCCCACCGGGGGTGGCGGACCCATTAGAATGGTCTGCCCTCGAAGGCTGATGGAGCCCATTGGATTCCAGACAGCCTTAGAGGGTTTAATGGTTGGGAATGCCGGTGATCCTGTCGATGCTCTGGTCAATACCTGGAACACCGATCTTACCAGGGCTATCGACACGATCGCTCCCAAGCGCCTTTGCCATCCTGCCCCAAATCGGAGGCCCTGGTTCACGCCAGAGCTGAGGAAGATGAAGCGGTTTGGACGACAGCTAGAGCACAGGTGGCGGAAGACTCGACTCTTATCTGACAGAACTCGCCATAGGAACTTTCTTCGTTCCTATCAGGAGGCAATACGTGCAGCGAAGAGAGCCTTCTGCTCTGCACGTATTGCGTCTTCAGAGTCCCGTCCAGTAGAGCTGTTTAAGGTGGTGAGGGAAATGACGCAGGTGCCCGCTGCGCCAAATCCCTTACTTAACCCGACGACGGCCTGCTGTGACGCGTTTAACAACTTCTTTGCAGACAAAATCTCTCAGATAAGAGCCGACTTAGATGCCACCGTTGAAACAGAGTCGACAGGCGAGGCGTCCAGTGACTCCGCCAATGTAGTCATACTGGATCAGTTCCAATCTGTGAGTACTGATGACGTGGACAAGCTGCTTGGTAAGGTGAGGAAGACAACTTGCCCTCTCGACCCTTGCCCATCATGGCTGCCTGTCCAGGGGGGGATGCATTGATGAGATTCCTTACGGATAGCATCAGTGCATCCTTCAGGGAAGGACATATTCCATCTTGTTTAAAGGAAGCGGCAGTTAGGCCACTCCTGAAAAAACCTTCCCTAGACCCCCTGGATATGAGGAATTATAGGCCGGTGTCATTGCTGCCATTTTTGAGCAAGGTGATCGAGAGGGCGGTTGCCCTTCAGCTCCAAGCTGTCTTGGATGAAACCGATTATCTAGACCCATTTCAAACTGGCTTTAGGACAGGCTTTGGGGTTGAGACTGCCAT
>NW_024805017.1:0-4855 GCF_019175285.1 Sceloporus undulatus
GCCGGCGTCCCGCCTCGGCCGGCGCCTAGCAGCTGACTTAGAACTGGCGCGGACCAGGGGAATCCGACTGTTTAATTAAAACAAAGCATCGCGAAGGCCCGCGGCGGGTGTTGACGCGATGTGATTTCTGCCCAGTGCTCTGAATGTCAAAGTGAAGAAATTCAATGAAGCGCGGGTTAATTGGCAAGCATGGCTGGCACTTTGTGCCATTTAGAATGCCCATACTTCCTCCTCCGAAAAAGTTTGGGCGCACCTAGCTACCTCGAAGTGAGTGCTGGTACAATGATGACTAATAAAACAAGAGTCTTGATGAGACTAGATGCGAAAGTGAAATCTGTGGCATGTCAGACTATAATGACGATAGCTGAGATCTATAAGGGAGTAAATCTCGCAGGAGAAAACTCGGTTAGAGAGACCCCTGTTGGGAAAGAAACCGAACGGACAAATCTGGGGACCTATAAGGGAGTAAATCCCGCAGGAGGGAACTCGGCCAGAGAGACCCCTGTTGAGAAAGAAACTGAGTGGACAGCCCTGGAGATCTATAAGGGAGTAAATCCCACAGGAGAGAACTCGGTGCGAGAGACCCCTGTTGGGAAAGAAACCATACGGACAAGCCTGGAGACCTATAAGGGAGTAAATCCCACAGGAGAAAACTCGTTGAGAGAGATCCCTGTAGGGAAAGAAACCAAGAGGAGCCAGAGAAAAGAAAAATTAGGGCTCAAAATAACATCGGAGCCCCATCATGCCCGGAACAACAATAAAGAGGGAAGCTCCAGTAGAAACAACAATATGGAAAGGAGTACAAGGCATGATGTGGATGACTTGACTCCAGAAAGGAGTACAAGGCATGATGTGGATGACTTGACTCCGAGTCCTGGTAATGTGACTGAGTATGAGACGAATCCAACCGATATAGACTGCCAAGGTGATCTGAGCAGCCAATTGGACACCTGTAAGGACAAAAGAAATGACCTAGAGACACCCCCAGACCTGCAAGGAAGGAAGACAGGAGACCAAGAAGCAACAAAGGGAACAGATAATCAAATTGGAATCAATAATTTGGACCAAGGGGGAATTGCAATTATTAAATTGGGAATGGAAAAACCAGCCTGTCCCTTTTGCAACTGCATTGTTGGAAAGCCAACTGCATTAGATAGCCACATTAAAGGTAGCCATGGAGGGAAGAAAGTGATCTATGAGTGTAGTAAATGTGAGAGGAAAGACGAAAGGGTACACTCGACCCTGGTCCATATGGCTAAGTGTAAAAATAAGGGGAAGATCGTGGGAATACTAGATGGGATGGAATGCTGTCAATGTGGAGATAAATTTGAGACGATAAGTGGGCTGTCACAACATAAAAGGCACAAACATCCGGACCAAAGAAACAAAGAAAGGATTGGGAAAGAAGTGGAAGAGGAAAGTAGGAGAAATAGAGAGAATAATCGGGGGAAGCATAAAAGCTGTTGGACAGAAGAAGAGGTAGAACAATTAGAATTGTTATGGATGAAATATGAGGGACATAAAAACATCAACAAGTTAATAGAAAGTGAATTAACAACTAAAACAGCGAAACAAATAAGTGATAAGAGGAGGCTCATTGAGCTGAAAAGAAAAAGGGTTAAGGAGGATAAAGAGGACTTCCCGCGGGGTGCCGCGGCTCGCACTCCACCTCCCCCTCCAATCGGTGGGGGGGGTTGGAGTGAGAGTCGTGGGCCTAGAGGAAGAGTTTGGAAGAAAGGCAAAGGAATGGATAGAGAATGGTAATATTGTAAATAAGGAGATTAAACGGGCAATGGAAATCTGGCTTGTGGATAAGAAGAAGGCAATAAAAAGGATAGAGGAAATAACTAAAGAAATAGTAGGGAATATGAAAGGCCAAGAAAGTAAGAAGAGAAAAATAATTAAAAAGATGAAAGAGAAGGTAGGGAGAAGAAAAGGTAATAAAAAGTGGATGAAAAAAAGGGCTATTAGAAAATGGACATATAAGAGAATTCAGTTAATGTACAGGAGAGACACGGCAGCAGTAGCTAAATATATCATGGATGGAGAAGCAAAAATTGAATGTGAACTTAATGTAAACGAGGTATATGAAAATTATAAGTTTAAATGGGAATCTGGTGGGGAGTTTAAAGGATTAATTGGATTTGGGGGTGGGCAGAGAGTGAGAAATGAGGTATTCGAAAGATTAATTACAATAGAAGAACTGGAAGAGAACTGTAAAAAGATTAAAAAGAAAACGGCAGCCGGGCCCGATAATATTAATGCGAAAGATCTAATGAGGGAAGGATGCAAACAAACTCTGGTAGAAATGTTCAATGCTTGGTTAATTGCAGGGGAAGTCCCAAATATAATAAAAGCAAGTAGATCGATCCTTATACCTAAAACAACTGATTTGAATAAAAGAAAGGATATTAATAATTGGAGACCCCTAACAATTAGTTCAATTATACTTAGGCTTTTTTCTAGGATTTTAACAGCTAGACTAAAAGAAGGGAGTACTATTAATGTTAGACAAAGGGGGTTTATTGAATCCAACGGCTGTGCTGAAAATTTATGGCTCCTTAAAAAGATCATTAAAAAGGCAAAAGAGGGGAAGAAAGAGTTAGGGGTCGTCTTTATTGATATAGCAAAAGCTTTCGATACTGTTTCACACGACCATATTAGATGGGCACTTGAGGATAAAGGAATGGATCAACATCTAATTAAGTTAATAATGAGTTCCTATAAAGAAGCGAGGACTACATTTGAAATAAAAAAGGGAAAGACTTCAGAAATTAAGATAGAAAAAGGAGTCAAACAGGGTGACCCAATGTCACCCTGGTTATTCAATTTAGCAATTGACCCTTTAATAAGAAAACTCGAAGGGGAAGAAAATAGAGTAGAGGGAGTAAACCACTCAATAAGCTCGCTTGCTTTTGCTGATGACATCGCGATAATAAGTGATAGTTATGAGGAAATGGGGGAAAAACTTAAAATATTACAAGAATTCAGCGATAAGACCGGGCTGAAAATCCAAATGGCCAAAACAAGGGGCTTTTTTCTGAAGCCCACAAGAGACTCTTTTGTAGTTAATAATGTAGATAAATGGAAAATGGGTGAGGAAAGTATCGATTGGATCTACCCCGGAGAGGAGATTAAATACCTGGGCATAAAATGTAACCCTTGGGTAGGAATTTGTAAGGAGGAGGACCTGAATATTGTTGAGGATTGGTTAAAAAAGATAGATAAGGCAGCATTAAAACCTACACAAAAAGTAGAAATAGTGCAAAAATATATGATCCCTAGACTAATATATAGAAACGAATATGCAGAGACATCGAAATTGAAATTAAAGAAAATAGATGATGTAATTAGGATAAAAATTAAAAAGTGGCTGCATCTTCCTGCGTCCACTTGTACAGAATTTATATATGCCAGAAATAGAGATGGTGGTCTAGGAATAGTTAGAATTGAGAAGGTAGTGGTAGAAGGGAGATGTAAAATGATACAGAAAATGGCAATAGCTTTAGATGAGACTGCGAAGAGGATAGTATTTAACAATGGGGTAAAAGAGGAAGTACAAAAGTACTGGCTGATGGCCGGTGGCTCTGTAGAGACCATACCAGAGAATATAGAAGGGACAAAGGAAATTAAAATCCCCGAAAATAATAAGAAGAGGCTTGAGAAATGGAAAGAGTACCCTTGTCAAGGGAGGGGGGTACCAATTTTTGTAAATGATAAAACAAGTAATCATTGGCTTAAAAAGACAAGAGATCTGAATAACAGGGAATATATAACAGCATTAAAAATGAGAACAAATGTATACCCCACTAGAGAATTTATAGGAAGAGGACAAACTGATGCAATTAAGAAGTGTAGGAAGTGTGAGGCGAATGTAGAATCGCTACCTCATATCCTGGGTCAATGCCCGGCAATTCAACAAGGGCGTATTTGGAGGCATAACAAATTGGTAGATTTATTGGCAAAGGAAGCAAAAAATAAAAGATGGATAGTGCATAAAGAACCTCACATTAGAAATGAACGAAATGTTCTTAGGAAACCGGATTTGATATTTGTAAATAATAAGGAAGCCATGGTTATTGATATAACCGTAAGATGGGAGAGCGAAATAGATACTTTAGAAAAAGCGGCCAGGGAAAAAGTCGAGTACTACAAGAATCTTAAAGAAATTATAAAGAGGCAATTTGATGTAGATAATGTGAAATTCTACGGATTTGTATGTGGAACTAGGGGCAAGTGGCCGAAAGGGAACTTTGAAATATTGAAACAACTAGGAATATCGGGGAAAAAGGCAACACAGATAGCAGAAACCTTCGTAAGAAGGACGATCCAGTACTCATCGAGAATGATACAAATGTGGGAAAACGGGTAGGGTGCGAGAGGAGGAACATGCTTGTCATTTTAAGTTGTACTTATGCGGTTGTGATATGTTATTTTGTCTCTTTTTATAGTTGAATGTTTTGACAATCTAATGGAATAAATTGTTGAGAAGTGTGGTTGAGACGGTGGAATAAGAATCTCGTGATGATTACCTCCCTGTGATACGCTAATACTATCATGGCGAAAAACAGGAGCATGTAGCGTCACTACTGACTGACTGTAAACAAGTGGATGGGCCACTCAAGGTTTGGTCAACCTTGCGATAACTCAAAACAGAGAACTGTCTTGAACAGTCCTTTTTTACTAGCCAAATGCCTCGTCATCTAATTAGTGACGCGCATGAATGGATGAACGAGATTCCCACTGTCCCTACCTACTATCTAGCGAAACCACAGCCAAGGGAACGGGCTTGGCGGAATCAGCGGGGAAAGAAGACCCTGTTGAGCTTGACTCTAGTCTGGCCCTGTGAAGAGAC
>NW_024805018.1:0-4854 GCF_019175285.1 Sceloporus undulatus
TCTAGGTACCCTGGACCCAAGCCATTTAGGGCTTTATAGGTAATAACAAACACCTTGTATTGCGCATTGTATTGTATTGTAGGGACGCAGCTGGCGTATCAGCCGAAGCTGATAACAGGTGCTCCTTACCGTCGCTTCCACCTGAGATGTAAGGTGGAGTGACGAGTCAAGGAGCACCCCCAGACTGCGTACTGAGTCCTTCACAGGAAGCGTGATCCCGTTCAGGACAGGTGGAACCACCGCCATCCCCGGGCCAGGGGAACCTATCACAAGTACCTCCGTTTTCTCTGGATTCAGACTGAGTCGGTTTTCCCTCATCCAGCCCATTACCGACTCCAGACAGGCCACGAGAGGAGAGACGCCATCCTCAGTCACTGCATCAGTCAGAGACACAGAGAAGACTATTTGGGTGTCATCAGCGTACTGATAACCCCGCGCCCCATGTCTCCGGATGATCTCTCCCAGCGGTTTCATGTAAATGTTAAAAAGCATGGGAGACAAAATGGCTCCTTGAGGGACCCCAGTTTTAAGGGCCCTCTTATCGGAGCACACGTCTCCCAGCTGCACCATCTGGAACCTCCCAGAGAGGTAGGATCGGAACCACTGGAGCGCAGTGGGTCTCCAAGAGACGGGTCTTCCAGGACCCTCCCATCCTTTGCACTTAGGACTTTATCACACTAGCTTGCTGTCCCACCACAGTCACACTAGTTTAAGAATGGAGGTACAGTGGGCCCTTGGTATCTGCTGGGGTCTGGTTCCAGGACCTCCCGTGGATATCAAAATCCATGGATTTCGTATACACCTTATATGCACAGGCTAAAAGTAATTTTATACCCAATTTTTAAAAATAACTTTGAGCACCAAAGTTTGCGTACACTGAACCATCAGAAAGCAAAGGAGTCACTATCTCAGCCACCTGTGAAAAAAGTTTTGGTTTCTGGAGTATTTTGGATTTCAGAATTCCAGATAAAGGCGATTCAACCTGTATTACAATAGTTAAAAATAATTAAATATCAGTACAGTTAAAAACACATTTCAAAATACATTTAAAAAACACAAAAACATACAAAATAAAAACAGCAGAGACCACTTTGAATACCATTGATTCAAATCAGCCAACCTTCAGAGCAGGGATGGGGAAAGTGTGGTCCTTCAGATGTTGCTGGATTGCAACACCCATCATTCTTCACCACAGGTTATTCTGGTTGGGGCTTTGCTATCCAATAACACTCGGAGGGGTGTACACTGCCATCCCCTGCTGACAGAAGTCACTTTTTAAAAGTACTGTTCCCAGAATCCACCAGCCAGAATAGCCATAGGTCATGCAGGCTGTATGATTCTGGGGCTTGTACGCTGAAAAAGTGACTTCAAGCTTCTCATGCACCGTCATTTAATCAGAGGCTGAGGTTCACCACTCAGGAGTGCTTTAGCTGTGGCTTCCTATGTTGGCAGTGGGTTGGACTTGATGACCTCTGGGGTTCCCTCCATTTAGCTTCTACATTTCAAGTTGGAATACCTACCCTGGGATCTGAGCTGTTCGGAGAAAAGGGTGCAAGGGGAGAAATTCTCAGTTCTATGCTAAAGACACTGTCTAATAGCTGGACTTTCCTGTATCCTCTTTTAATGACCCCAAACACCAGCTAACTGAATTTACTCTCCTGCCCCCCCCTTCTTAACCTCCTTCCGCGGAATAGCAAGAGTGGGCATTTCTCCCTTTTAAAAACCCCAGATTTGCCTAGGGAAAAAAAGGAAGCAGCTTGCAGCAGTGCGGAAACTGGGAAGACAAACAAAGGTGAGGAAACATTTTCCTTGTTATGTTTTGCTGCTATTTTGGGCTGTGTGAATAGGGATGTTCAACTGAAGCTGGATTCTGTGTCCTTTTTGAATGATTCAGCCCTCTGCATTGTGTTTGTGCAGCGAATGTAGGACATGGGCTGCGGTTGAGCAAGCTGATCCTTTCTCCCATTCTCCTGCAACATTTTGCATCCCTTCCTCTTCCCTGAGACTACTGGGTTGTAAGTCAGAGTCTTGCAACCTTTCAGATGCAGATATAATGGTTTTACAAATATCAGTTCCCTCCACCACATGGTTGCACTTTTTGGGTCATGGTGTAAAGTCTGTGTCTGACTGACAGTTCTGGAAGCAGAGCTGAACAGCACCATTGCACATGTGGCATCATTGTGCATCGCACATGCAGGTGTGCATTGCACATTGCCAGATGTGCACTGCACATTGTGTATTTTGCACATATTTGCCTGTTTAGTTGCATGTGTCATGCTCACTCCTGGAGTGTAAAGTTACACCTTGGCTGCATCTACACTGTGGAATTAATGCACTTTGACACTGCTTCAACTGCCAGGGCTCAATGCTATGGAACCTTGGGATTTGTAGTTTGCTGCGGCAGCAGAGTTCTGAGACAGTGAAAGCTCGATAACTCATAAAACTACAAATCATAGACTCTGTGATTCTATGATTTGTAGTTTTGTCACTTATTGAGCCTTCACTGTCTCAGAACTCTGGGTGCCACAGCAAACTACAAATCCTAAGGTTCCATAGGATAGAGCCATGACACCTAAAGTAGTGTAAAACTGCATTAAAATACTTTTTGTTGAGTCCCTATATAGGGAGAAAAGTGGGATAATAATAATACAGTCGGACCTCCTTATATTCAGATTCATTATCCATGGATTTAACCATCCTACTTGAGAGTATGTATTTTCCGGATAATGATTTAACCTTCCATTTTGAAGCCAAGCCCTCCCTTCAGTCCATCTGCCTTGGTCCAGGCTCGGAGGTAGGAGGAACGCTGGACCTCTACCCTTCCCTCCACCACTCCCTTCTCCTTCTGTGTCATGTCTTTTTAGATTTGTAAGCCTGGGGGCAGGGAACCGTTCTAACAAAATACAGCGCTGTGTAAATTTACAGCGCTTCATAAATAAAGGTTAATAATAATAATAATAATAATAATAATAATAATAATAATAATAATAATAATAATAATAATCCACTGCCTGAAAATATTCCAAAAAATACAAATTTCAAAATACAATTTTTTTGCCCTTTTATTTAAGGGGCACCATTTTACTATGCCATTGTATATAATGGGACCTGAGCATCCACAGATTTTGGTATCCGTGGGGGTGTCCTGGAATCAAACCCCAGTGGATACCAAGGGTCCATAGTAGTAGTAGTAGTAGTAGTAGTAGTAGTAGTAGTAGCAGCAGCAATGCTTGGGCTACAACTCCCAGTATCCTTAGCCAGCATAGCTAACAGTAAGAGATGCTGGAAGATGCAGTCCAGCCAACATTTGGACACATAAAATTCTCTTGCCTAAGAGGAAGGCAAATGCTAGTAAACTTCCTCAGGAAATACCCTGCCAAGAAAACCCTGTGAGAGGGTCCTTGTATGTTGGGATTGACTGGAAGGCACATAATGACCACAGCATCAGCCTACCTGTGAGGAGGTAAAGATACAAAGCCCTCTCCAGCGTTTATATAAATGCTCCTCACCGCATCAAGGAGTGCCTTTATGTTCTACTTCTGTGGCCTCCCTAGTGGCCTTGCCTGCACTCTGAAGGTGAAATTCCTTGCAGTATCCTGTACCAAAATGCAAACACAAGAGAGCAGGGGGAAACTTGTTTTGCAGACCTGGCTGCTTGCTGTGTTGGTGTTTTCTGACTTGCTCAGGGCATAGCATCCCTTAGCACAGACAGCTCTGCTCTGCATTTTGACAGAAAGAGTTATATAGTTGGAGTGGACCTCCAAGGGCCATCTAATCCAGCCCCTGAGGCTGGAGAAAGAACCCATGACCATGGATCTCTCTTCCAAATCCCGGAACAAAAGAGAACCCGCCACTTTCTTATTTTAATGTTCCAATTTGGTACCTTACTTGAGCAGTTAATAGAATCATTTCAAAGGTACCACAAGGGCCACCTAGGCCAACTTCTTGTCTTTCAGTAAAAAAGTTGGCTGGAATCCTGTTGGGGACTTAGATCTTCATAAGTGGACTGCTCCATCTTCTATGTGACATCCTGTCAGATATCTAAAGATAGATACTTGCTGGGTCAAGACTGCTAGGATTTGCAGTCCAACAGCAGTGGGAGGCTTGCATAGTATTCCCACTAGTTTTGTGAGCGTTTTGCCCTTCTTCAGCCCAAATGGTTCCAGACATTAAGCATCCAACTGGGCCAATCCAGGCGGGCCATTGAGCACAGCAATTCCCAGCCACTTGGCAAATTGTCTGTTCAGTGGAGCTGCAAAGTGGCCCTAACTACATACAACATCTAGCTGAGATTCATTGCTCTGGGTTCATTGTTCCAGATTAGCCTTCCACAGTGCAGAGCCCTCAGATATATCAGAATACCAACCCCATCATGCCCTGCCAGCCTGACCAATTCCAGGTTGAAAAAGGCTGTCCGGAGTGATTCAGGAGCAGCTGCGGTGCTCAGTTCAGGCCTAACTTGTTCGAGCGAGCAGTGAAAGAAGAGCCTGTTTTCGACTTTGAGTCAAAATTCAGTTTTGCAAGAGGGAGCAAGGGATGATTTTTTTCTCTAAGAGTCACAGAATAATAGAATTGTAGTACTGGAAAAGATCCCCAAAGGTTATCCAGCCCACCCCTGTGTTGATGCAGGAAAACCACAGGTACAGCATCCTGACAGGTGCCATCCAACCGCTTTTAAAAACCTCAGAGACTGAGTCCAGATAATCCAGGTTGACACCACTTTAACTGCTGTGGGTCAATGCTATGGAATTCTGGGAATTACAGTGTGGTGGGGCAACATTGCTTTCTGACAGAGAAGGCTAAATGTCTCCCAAAATTACAATCCCTAGATTCCATAGCATTGAACCAGGGCAG
>NW_024805019.1:0-4853 GCF_019175285.1 Sceloporus undulatus
TCATTAGCCAATCCAGATGATCAGCTTGATTTCTCAAGCCAATCACTGCTGCTAATGAAATTCAAAATTCGCGCCAAAGCTAACCCCTAACTCAGCCCCCTCAGCTTTCCGTTAGCCCTGGAAAGCCTATAGCTGCACTTTGCATCGTTTGAATTTCGCGCCGAAATGAATTTCATAACCCGAAAAATATTTCGTAACCTGAAACAGTTTCGTCCAATACAATTTTTTCGTATCCCGGAAATTTCGTAACCCGGTCATTTCGTATCCCGAGGCACCAGTGTATATATTTTTCCATACTTTCTCCCATTGGGATAATAGTATGGGGTGTCCAATATATCTAGCCCACTTAATCATTTGGTTCTTTACTATTTCTTCTCTGTATCAAATTGTAGTAGTATTCTATAAATCTTGCCAATTAATTTATTTTTTTCGCAGGCCAATATTTTCCCTAATTGAGTTTCTTCTCCCTTTTTATCGAATCCATATAATTTTTGATCAGTCTTAAATCTTTCTGAGATCTGTCTGTGTGTGAACCAGGTTCCGACCCAACCTTCATCTGCCAGTTTCTCTTTTGTCTTGATTTCCCAATTTCCATTTCGGAATTCTATATAATCTTCATAATTATACCATTTCCCGTCCTTTAACATCTCTTTCCTAAAGAAAGCTTCATGGGGCGAAACCCACCAACTCATCTTTGGTAGTATTCTTTCTTTGTAGCGGTTCCATACTTTTATTAGGGTTTTTTTGATACAATGATTAGTAAAGTCTTTGTTTTGTTTTTTACCATATGCCAAATATGCATGCCAACCAGAATTTAGGCCATCCCCTTCCAAATCTAGTAGTTTCTCATCCTCCAAGGTAACCCATTCTTTAACCCATAATAAAGCACATGCCTCGAAATAAATTTTTAAATTGGGAAGGTCTAAGCCACCTCTGTCCCTAGAATCTTGCATACATTTAAGTTTGATTCTTGGCTTCCTTCCTCTCCAAATAAACTGAGTTATATCCTTATGCCAATTCTTAAATACTTTATCGGAAGTAATAATTGGAATGTTTTGGAATAAATATAACATTCTTGGCAATACATTCATCTTGATAACTGAGATTCTTCCTAATACTGTATAGATAAGCTAAGTTTGTTCCAATTGATCAGGTCCTCCCTTATTTTTGACCATAGTTTTTTATAGTTGTTCTCAAATAGTTCTGTGGATCTTTTCAAAAGTTGGATACCCAGATATTTGATTCTTTTTTCTACTTTTATTCCTGCTCTTCTTTCTAATTCTTTCTCTTCCAGGGTTTTTATATTTTTGGTTAAGATAGTTGATTTATCTTTATTAATTTTACATCCCATAATTTCGCCAAATAAATTTAGTATGGTTAGGAGTTCATCTACATTTTCCATGGGGTCTTCCAGTATTATGACTACGTCGTCCGCAAATGCTCGGATTTTGTATTCATGATTTTTAATTTTGGCTCCCCTCAAATTGGTATTACATTTTATCTCCTTTATTAGAAATTCTATGACCAACAGAAATAATAAAGGAGAGAGAGGGCAGCCTTGCCGTGTTCCTCTTGAGATGCTTATAGTTCTAGTCCTCTCTCCATTAATTCTTAATTGTGCTTTTTGTCCCTCGTATATTTTCCCTATCCAATTGGTAAAATTCTCCCCTATTTCTATCATTTTTAATATTGCTATCATCGAATCCCAATTTACCGAGTCAAAAGCTTTTTCGAAATCAAGAAAAAACAATCCTAATTTTTTCTCATTATGTTTTTCATAGTATTCCAGTATATCTATTACAGTTTTCTCTTATATATCTATTGGGTAAAAAACCTCTTTGATCTTCGTCTATTGCTTTTCTTAAGTAATCTTTTAATCGACACGACAGAATTGATGCAAAAATTTTATAATCATTGTTTAAAAGTGAGATGGGTCTATAATTAGCTGGATTTAATGGGTCTTTCCCTTCTTTTCTGATGAATATGATCTCTGCTTGCTTCCATGAATCGGGTATCCTACCCTCGAGTGCCTCATTCATTACTCTTTGTAAAGGTTGCCAAATTTCCTCAATAAAGGTTTTATAGAAGGTAGCTGTGAGGCCATCATTACCTGGGGCCTTGCCTACTTTACTTTGTTTGATTGCTTCCCAGACTTCTTCTTTAGCGATTGGTTGATTAAGTCTTTCCTGCTGTTCTTTTGAAAGTTTTTGGGTTGTACTACTCTTCAAAAAATGCTTAATATCCCCACTCTCTTCTTTTTGTCTCGAATATAATTTCCCATAGTAATCCAAGAAAACCTCCTCAATATCTTTTTGTTGTGTTAATATCTGATCCCCCTTTCTGGTTTTATTAATCAAGTTTTTCTCTCTCTCCTTTCTTAATTTGTGGGCAAGCCATTTTCCTGTTTTGTTGGCATGCAAGTTATTTTGCTTTACAGTCCTCAACTTATTCTCTAAATCTTTATTTGCTTCAATTTCTAATTGTCTCCTCAGAACTTTTATTTCTTTTTGAACCGTTTTATTATTTGGTTCACTCTTCAAGTCCTCCTCTTTATCTTTCAATAGCCTATTTAATAAGCTTAAGTTTTGTTTCTTTTTTTTCTGACAGATTATATTTTGTTGGGTAAAAAAACCCTAATAGTAGCTTTCGCGGCATCCCACACAGTTGCTATATCTACTTCATTATCCAAATTTACTTCAAAAAAAGTCTTTATCATATCTTTCCCTTTTCTAATTACATCCTCATTCTTTAATAGTTCTTCGTTTAATTTCCAAAGATATTTCTTAGGTGGCTCTTTTAGCTGTAATAGAATTGGATTATGGTCCGATAGCTCTCTATTTAATACTGTCATTTTTTCAACTTCTTTAATCAATAATTTGGAAACCAGAAAGAGGTCAATTCTTGAAAGAGATTCGTGTCTCTCTGAATAAAACGTAAAGCTTTTTTCTTCGTTATACAGGTGTCTCCATGTTTCAATGAGAGAGATGTTTTTAACCATTTGGAAAAATTTTTTGGGTAATTTGTCTTGATTATCACTGATCGTTTTCCCCGAAATTCGATCTAGTTTAGGGTCTATTACCCCATTAAAATCTCCTAATAGAATTACTTGTTCATAATCCAGCTCTGTTATCATCTTATTTATTTTGCTATAAAAAATATTTTTACTTTCTTGGGGGCCATATATTCCAACTATTAGGATTTTTTTCCATTCCAATGAATTTCTGTTCCAACAAACTGTCCATTTTTATCAGAAAATACTTCTTTAGGTTCTAGATGGTTCTTAACATAAATAATTACCCCTCTTTTGGATTTGTCTATTGTACTCGTATACTCTTTACCTAAGATATTGTTTCTAATTAATCTTATGTCTTTCATTCTGATATGGGTTTCCTGCAGACAGATGACCTCAGCATTAATTTTTTTTAAATATTGGAATACTCTCTTCCGTTTCTGGGGGGAGTTTAAGCCTTTTACATTCCAGGATAAAAGCTTCATAATTTTATGTAGACCTTACACTAGGAATAAGCACACACTCTCTTTCTTTTTCCTAAAAGTTTCGACTTTATTTGTAATAACAGCAAGTTGGTTAAACTATGCCTAGATTAGATTTAAATCAAGAATGAGTTTAAAAAGAAGAGAGAGGGGGAAGGAAGGAAGGGAAATAGAAAAGACAATAAAGTCTATTTGTCCGTAAATGAGTTGTATAAGTCTGAAAAAAAAAATCCAAGTAAAGATCTGGTTATTCAAAATCGTTCTTTGCTTATTTCTTTTCTTAATATCTTCTCTTACTTCTTTACTCACTCTCCGATTATCTCCTCCTCTTCCTCTTCCCTCTCTTCTTCACCACTTTTTCCTTTATCTTTCTTGTTTCCTTCTTCTGGTTCCTTGCCTAGCTCAATCAAAAACGATCTAGCCTGTTCCACAGAATTCAGTCTCACTCTCCTTTGTTTCCATGTTACTATAACCCCATCTAAATCATCCCACTTATACAAAATCTTTCTAGCCTTCAGTTGTTCGATCAAGAAATTGTACTCTTTCCTTCTCTTTAAAATTTTCCCAGGGATGTCCCTTAAGATTGTGATCTCCTTGCCCTCAACTAATAGTTTAGTATTGAAGCTTTGTCTCAGGATTATTTCTTTAGTTTGTTTGCGGACAAAGTAGATGCCTGGGTGATTCTGAAGCAAATAACAACACTACCTACAAGTTTGTTATGGATCCTGATAGGATGCAGTTAATCATTAAAAAATAAATATTTATTGGAGTGATTAACAAACAGAATTTAATCATTCAATCAATGAGTAAAACACTTTGGCTTCCACCTTCCCCAGTTGCCTAATATAAAACGGAGCTTGTAGGCTATGTGGCAGTTTAGAAGACTCCATTGTTAACATTATTAAGTGGATGATGGATTGTTCTCTGGTTTGAAACCACTGGGTTTAAAAATCCTGAGTATGTGGATACAGAAATGCTCCCTTTTGTCTGAAGTGTTTGAATCAGATGACACCTCAGTTACAGAGACCAATTAGAGAGGCTATGATGTTCTCAGTTAAAATGTTTGGCCACTGTTTGTTTTAGTTTCCTCCTGAGGACTCCAGACTTGTGGTCCTGAAGCAAGTATGTAGGTCTGTGGTTGTTTTCCCCATGTATTGCAGATGGCATCTTGCACATCTGTATTCAGTCACATAAATAAGATTACAGGACTGGTAAGTGTGGTGGGTTTTTTATATATATAATATGATACATAATTATATTATTTAAAATTTGTATTATATAATTTTATATAATAGGTCTGCCCATCTTCTTAAGATACATATATACATAAGATACATTTGAGCGATGCAATGCTTGGAATC